>NC_090266.1:1126301264-1126602351 GCF_040414725.1 Anabrus simplex | reverse complement strand
TGTCACAATTCTGGCTAGGTCACATTGTTTTTTTTTTGTTTTGTTTTTGCTATTTGCGTTACGTCGCACCGACACAGATATGTCTTATGGCGACGACGGGATAGGAAAGGCCTAGGAATTGGAAGGAAGCGGCCGTGGCCTTAATTAAGGTACAGCCCCGGCATTTGCCTGGTGTGAAAATGGGAAACCACGGAAAACCATCTTCAGGGCTGCCGACAGTGGGGCTCGAACCCACTATCACCCGATTACTGGGTACTGGCCGCACTTAAGCGACTGCAGCTATTGAGGTCGGTGGTCACATTGGGAAATAAGCATTGTACATGAAACAAACTCTAGATGAAGATCTAACCGCACTGTATAAACTACTACAAGTCGTCACATGAAATGGCTTTTTTTTACAATTTGCTTTACGTAGCACTGACACAGATAGGCCTTATGGCGACGATGGGACAGGAAAGGACTAGGAGTGGGAAGGAAGCGGCCGTGGCCTTAAATAATACACAGTTCCAGCATTTTCCTGGAGCGAAAATGGGAAACTAAGGAAAACCATCTTCAGGGCTAACGACAGTGAGGTTCGAACCTCCTATCCCTCGGAGGCAAGCCCACAGCTGCGCGTCCCTAACCGCTCGGCCAACTCACACGATATGGTACAGTTCACCCCAGGCTTAACACACACCGCAGGCTGCGGCATCCGCGGTATTATAAACAACTACGACTTACAACAAGACTACACGCGCCCTAGCATACAACGCGCCTAGCTGCACAAAATTCCAAACTTCTGTTGAGGTGTATAGTTCCATCATGGGAACTTACTTTTTGATACGAAATATTACTATTGTATTTTTCTTTCAGTGTCGTCTTCAGTTGGCAAAATTTTTCATAATGGGAGCACTAGTGTGAATACGATTTTCCTGCCAATCTTCTGGCAGTGGGAAACAAGGTGGTGATAATATTATGGCCTTCCTAGGTATATTTTCGAAAGCATTTGGGAAGAAACGATAAAATATTCTTACGAATAGTCGAGAACGATTTTCAATGACCGGTTAATTAATAGTTCCGAACATCGTCGAATAAAGTGCCCAATAGACGAGGAGAAGTTATAGTTCGACGCTTGTTTTCCTAGCTGCAGCCCTGAACCAATTCAACTACACAGCACACTGAGCAGTAAATCACATTACGCTGAACTTGCATTCATTTTGTGTGAACAGTGAATGTAGGATAAGGGATGGCCCTTTCTATCATAAGAATAAACATCCTAATTGCTGACGTATCTCTTTTCGCAGCCACTAAATTTGTTGAATCGCTGTTGAATTATTGAATCATGAAATGTGATATGATTCGGTATTGTTTCTTTTGTTTCGTCAATATATCTAATGTCATATTTTATTTGAATTAATACATCAATTATGTAGAAGTGTATCATCTTGGCAACTAATATTTGTTTGCGATCACACAACGACATCAATAAAGACTTCAAATTACGATGAGAATGACTGAAGTAGATATACCGAACATTCAGGTAAAGTCGACTTATGTGGACGAAGATAAGAAAGTCTCTTTGAAATATTACTCATTTTCTTGTTTATTTACTCTACTTTGGTATTCATTCCATCTCTATCGTCTTGAAATGACTGTGTAGTTTGATAAGTTTTTCTCTACTTTGTGAAATATATAACGATCATTAGCTTTCCGAAGGCAAAAAGAACGGACAGCTTTGAACCAGAACTTATTCATTGGTATAGTAGTGGGAAAGGAAGAAAGTTTTACTGAAACGGCAGAGAGACATTTACAGCAATCACCGGTGTTTATCTTACCTATTTCCTGTTCACACAACTTTACAGAAGGTAATGAATAGCACGCAAGAAATGTTTCTTTAGTGGAAGAAGGGAGATAGCCACGCCGATAGCTCAGTCCGGTGGTAATTGAAGGGGCTCAGATATGTTAGCCTTATATCAACGTACTCCAGTTGTACCAAATTCCGGTACCTCGGCATCTCCGAAAACCGTAACATATGAACAGAGCAGTCTTATTTATCAGCGGCGACAACTCAAAATCCTTCCACCCTGCAAAACGAGTGAAATTCAGAAAAAAATGCACCATGATCCTATAACCATATCAATAATTAATACTTAAAGTACAGTCTGAAGGTAAAAAAAGTATATTTCGATCATTTTACTTAAAACGTATGGTTCTGGAAACATTCAGGTAAGTATATTTCGCTTTGTTTTGTATTTTTGAAGTGTATGATAGTTATGGCAAGAATTGTGGCAGAGATGATTCGTCGTGCTGACCACAAGCCACCTCGTAACCTGCAAGTCTTGGGGTTGAGCAGCGGTCGCTTTGTTGGCCATGGCCCTTCGGGGCTGTTGCGCCATGGGCTTTGGTATTATTTGGCCGGACGTTACGGTTTGGTAATGATGTAGACCGTACAGGCAGCAATTCATCACCGAGTGTCGTGAGACGGGAAATAACTCGACTCCCTATGGGGGCTTCCCTTAGGAGACATGGTTGTTTTCTCTGTGGGGGAAATGCCACTCGAATCCAAAATGCAGCATCTGCTGAAAACGCCGTTGTCGAGGGTTACAAGTGAAATCCTCAACTGTCAACGGCTCCTGAAGGCGGGTGTGTCTTTAAAGGACAATAGAATGAGATCGGGACGGTAAGAGGAAACCACCTAGTTACTTTTTCATGAACACAATATGCAGAGATGTGAAACAAATAATAATGAATAATTGTTGAGCGACTCGACTAGCAATCGACTCTTCTTTGGGTCCGGGTTATCTGGTGCGAAATGGGATACTGGACATGCAGTGGTGAATGCTCGGGCCCTAGATTGAAAATATGTCACTGATCGAACAAGGAGAGACTAGCTACATAAAGAAAAGGCCATTGCAACATGGAATTTCATAGGCTTGCTAACAATTGGGAACTTCATATCGTTGAGCTAAAACTAAATGACCACAATCATTGCAATATGGAAATTCATGGTCTCGCTACAAATTCGGAATTTCATGTCGTTGAACTAGAGCTGAATGGCCGTAACATCCATTCTATGGCATTTCAGGAAACCCATTGGGAGGAGCGCTGTCCTTTGAATGGAGGATCATACATAATTTACATCTCTGATGCTGATGTCACAAGTCCTATTGGCATTTATTATTAGCAAGAGATCCTCCTGTTACACTGAATCCTACAGACTCATAATGTCAGACTGTTGACTCTAACACTTTCTTTAGTAAATGTTATACGTTGCACCGGTACGGAAAGGCCTTATGACCTGGAAAGGAAGCTACCAAGGCCTTAATCAAGTTGCAGCCCCGGATTGGTTGAGAACGACATAAGACATGGCTGAAGAATAGACAAAAAACAAACCGATGGAGATGGCCTGCGGTTAGGGGTGCAGGGCTATGAGCTTGCTTTCTGGAGATAGTAAGTTCGAACCCCAATGTCGGCTGGCCTGAAGAGGGTTTTCCATGGTTTCCTATTTTCACATCAGTCAAAATCTGGGGCTGTATCTTATTTAAGGCCAAAGACGCTTCCTCCCCACTCCTAGCCCTTTCCTATCCCATTATCTACATAAGACGTATCTGTGTCGCTACGAATTAAAGCAACTGCCGACTAGTGTGAGATACTCTCACCACATAGCTAGAAAATTAGAGGCGTGGAAGTAACTTGTAGAGTGAAATGTTGGCGCAATGGTTACAAGACTCGATGGCCATATTGTGGAGGGTTACGTTTGTGTGGCGGAAAACGGGTTAGTTGATGGGAGCTGCCAGTGAGGCGGTTGCATTGCATTGCTCCCGTTGCCTTACAAGGTTCCAGCTAGTGATATTCATTCTCAGCTCAGACATTCGGTAATGTTCTACTGGGAGGACGAGTGCCAGGCCCACCCGTGTTCCCAAGAAACTGAGAGGAATTGAAGGAACTATGAAAGTATGAATTAATACCCTTCAGGTGTCTCGGACCGAATCATTGATATGATGTCGCCTTAGGACTGGCCTTGGTACAGCAACGGACTCCTACTTACTGAAGGGAGAAGGCCTACCGGCGGCCCTCTGACCATAGTACAAATTCTTATGTAGTGCGCGGACATAGCAGATCCGCGTCGTAGTGTAAATTTTCAGAGAACAATCACTATTTTGACATTTACGAGGCATCTTGAAGTCTCAAAAACTGGATTGAAAGCCAAATTAGCTTAAGATAATTTAGATTTTGAGTATGTTTTATGCAACCTTGAACATTTTTTTTACTATTTTTTATGTCGCACTGATACAGATAGGTTTTATGGCGAGGAGGGGGCAGGCAAGGACTTGAAGTGGGAAGGAAGTGACCGTTGCCTTAATTAAGGTGCAGCCCCAGCATTTGCCTGGTGTGAAAATGGTTAACTACGGAAAACCATCTTCGAACCCTTTATATCCCGCCTGTAAACTCACAGCTGCGTGACCCTAACCGCACGGCCAACTTTCTCGGTGAATATAAATCAAAGTTAACGCTAGGTTTTTCACGTATTTATCTCTGAAAATCGAGTCGTTTCATAACTCTGAATGCAGAAATGTGTATTATTGAAAAATAACAGCAGATGGGGTTCCCTAAGTTTAACAAACGACGTTTATGTAATTAAAATGGCTTCTCTAGGTATATAGTTTTCTTGGATGTTCATAACCTATATTTGTAACAAAATTAGACAATTTCCGTCCATCATAAAACAAATTCCCGTCTTTAAAGAGAATAAGAGCGAACAAAAAATTTCAAACATCGTATTTGCTTACTTTATATCAAACTGAATAGAAATTGACTGATTTTAACTCGGAAACAGTTTTAGTATTGACCAGTATTACCTCTTTTATTGTGCCTACACGAAACGTGTGCCGTTTGCCTTCATGAGTCGTGTATGTTTCTTGTTACGCATAGTGAGCAATGCTTCACTTTAGTGAAGCCATTTGTTCAAGCTGTGTCCATGTCACACGCATCGATGCTAAATATTTTGTGAACTTGGCGATCAGTTTGGGAGAGTTCTCAGTCTGTTCTGCCACACAGCCACGTCATCTTCCTCCAACGAAGCTTTCTCATCTATGCATTTCATGTAGCAGTTCATTTCCAGATCCCCGGGCCAACAAGGCGTAATCAATCAAATGATCACCCATCCATTCGCTGACCACTCTCAATCAATCACAACTGGGTAGATTGCACGTGGTTCTGTGATTCGAGATGGCTGTGGCCATTCACTTGCTCTTGAGGATGTACCAGGAAGCAAATAAGCTGACTTTTATATTTATCTCAGCGTCAGCATTAGCTCACGTATTAAATAAGTTACAAGATTGTGAGCAACTGCAAAATGACCACGATAATGCTGTGAGATGGACAGCAGGCAATGGTATGAACATAAACGGAGTTAAAAGTTAGGTTTTGAGTTTCACAAACAGGGAAAGTCCTCTCAGTTTTAATTACTGCGGTTTTTTTTTTTTTTTGCTAGGGGCTTTACGTCGCTCCGACACAGATAGGTCTTATGGCGGCGATGGGATAGGAAAGGCCTAGGAGTTGGAAGGAAGCGGCCGTGGCCTTAATTAAGGTACAGCCCCAGCATTTGCCTGGTGTGAAAATGGGAAACCACGGAAAACCATCTTCAGAACTGCCGATAGTGGGATTCGAACCTACTATCTCCCGGATGCAAGCTCACAGCCGCGCGCCTCAACGCGCACGGCTAACTCGCCCGGTAATTACTGCGTTGATGGGGTGAAAGTTCCTTATGGGATCACTTGTAAGTACCTAGGTGTTAATATAAGGAAAGGTCTTCATTGGTGTAGTCACATAAATGGGATTGTCAATAAAGGGTACAGATCACCGCACATGATTATGAGGGTGTTTAGGGGTTGTAATGGGGATGTAAAAGAGAGGGCATGTACGTCTCTGGTAATATCCCAAATAAAATATGGTTCCAGTGTGTACGACCCTTACCAGCATTACTTTATTAATGAACTGAAAAAATATCTAAAGAAAAGCAGCTCGATTGGTTCTGTGTGATTTCCGACAAAAGTGTAGCGTTAAAAAATATTTCATAGTTTGGACTGGGAATTCTTGGGAGAAAGGAGACGAGCTGTTTGACTAAGTGGTATGTACTGAGCTGCCAGTGGAGAGCTGGCGTGGAATTACATTAGTATACGAATAAGTTTGAGTGGTGTCCTTAAAAGTAGGAAAGAAGATAAAGGTGGAATTCAAGAGGACAAATTGGGGCAAATATTCGTTTAAAGGAAAGGGAGTTATTCTGGCGCCACGGAGAGAACCGAATCTGATGTAAACAAAGAACACTGTGTATCCCTATGTATCCATCCGCGCTCTGAACGCTGATTGGAGAATCACCGGGCCACTTCCGGCCACATGTCAGGAACCACGTGGGCAGTCTTGAAACTGTCGTTACTTCGCTTCATTGCAGATATTATATCAGAGTTAGCTCTACATAGATTGTTGCTGGATACCACTGATGTCAACATGCAGTTGACACGCATTTGTGATGCGGATTACGAGACAAATTACAGTATACTCACTGTCCGCGAGAAATAAACAACAATCGAATGGCAAATGACTTCTGGATATTTAACATATCAGAAAAGAAAAGTAGATTTGAATTTATGGCCAAAACGTAAATACGTAAGAAATCAATCACAACAGCGCATATAAGTAAAACTTCACAGATTTAATATTTCATTTTTTTTTTGCTAGTTGCTTTACGTCGCACCGACACGGATAGGTCTTATGGCGACGATGGGACAGGGAAGGGCTAGGAGTGGGAAGGAAGCGGCCGTGGCCTTAATTAAGGTACAGCCTGGTGTGAAAATGGGAAACCACGGAAAAACCTTTTTCAGGGCTGCCGACAGTGGGGATCGAACCTACTATCTCCCGAATACTGGACACTGGCCGCACTTAAGCGACTACAGCTACCAAGCTCGGTATTTAATATTGCAATAACATAACACAAAATTCCAGAGGGGAACTTGTAGCATGCAAAAGGCAATATTAAAAAAAGTGCAGTACTTTACCTAATCAGAATCTGATAAAGGGTGAGGTCCTCCCAAGTCGGCCCTTCTTCGATTTCCCGTGTGTTGTAACCAACCCTTGGTGCAGTCGTTCGCTGTGCGCGTAATTAATGCTCAACTCCGTAACACCAGTGAACTCGGATGTCAACTTCGCAATGCCATTTAAAGCTAAATATATGAAACACATTCAATGCAATTATTCTCTTCTCGCCACTTTTCAGAGGTTTCCCTTTGCGATGCTTAACGAACTCAACCCGGTGATCCATATTGCACAAGAAAAGTGTTGTCTCACTTATGCACTGTATCTGCTTGCTTCCCATGCTCACAGCTTAACAAATGGCGGGTCAAGCATAAGCGCATACGTCCCTGGCGCTCTTCAATTTGAAATGCTTGTTTATATTAAATAATAATGAATACAAATAGTTTTTTTATATTTTTCTTATTTAAATTATTTGAGGAATTTATATTTCGGACATTTTGCATCTAGGATCGCACTAGCCATGATGTGGCTAACGAACTACTTTCATGTCTCCGCGTAGGTGTCCCGCGGCAGTACTAACCAATAAACGTTCATCCAAGCACGTGCTTATGTTTACATCACGACTGGCTCTCTGGGTGAAATCTGTATAGGGATTGGAATAACTTACTAAGGGAGATTTCTTTGAAATCATTTAAGAAAAATTAGAAAAACAACAGATAGGTAATCTGCCACCTGGGTGACTACCCTATATGCAGACCAGTAGTGACTGATTGATTTATATTAATTTTAAATCTCACTTTGATTGTTTCATGATAAAATATATCTGCTTTTTTCAACGAAGGAAACTGTCATGGTCTGATTAATAATCACATTATTCTTTTTTTATTTCACAGCAACAGTCTCCTCGCTCCTGCATAAACAAGGTAAACAATGAGCAGAGAGATGTTTTTATAATACAATTAAAACTTCTAAACGCAATTGTGTAGACTAAATTGGCTCCCTTTGATCTTTTTCAGGGTTAGTAACAATTAAAATTGGCGTTATGTGAAAATATGGCTGGAACTTTTAAATTGTCTGCTCGTGTATCCCATCCCATTTAAACTCCCTCCATAGTGCTCGGAGCAGTGGAACGGTCTGCCGCCGAAGAGGCACGAGACATTTTAGAAATATATTACAAAAGCCGAGTGGATCCTTTTGCTGGAATTGCATGCAAAATGGCCTTTACTATGCAGGACTGTGGTTTGCATTAATGCCACGTACATGGAAGCTGGTTAAGTCTGAGAATAAAAAATGTCTAAGGACCAATAACATATATTTGATGCTGGGTTAGACGAATTTAACTGCACGTATTGAAAGGAACACAAGTGGTGGGAAAAGTAAAATTAAAATCGTCTCCTCATCCCGAGGTGGTGCAGCCCTATTCATACACACCACCATTGGAGATAAGCTGCACGTGCCATTTTAACAACATACTAGTTCTCCTGCCATTCTTAAATTTATGGCTGTAACGGGAATCGAACCCGGGCCCCAAGGATGCAGCTATGCTACCGAAGAATACAAGTGGAGGGTTATATCTTTAATTTCGTGTGGATATTTCTAGCCGAGTGCAGCCCTTGTAAGGCAGACCCTCCGATGAGGGTAGGCGGCATCTGCCATGTGTATGTAACTGCGTGTTCTTGTGGTGGAGGATAGTGTTATCTGTGGTGTGTGAGTTGCAGAGATGTTGGGGACAGCACAAACACCCAGCCCCCGGGACATTGGAATTAAACAATGAAGGTAAAAATCCCCAACCCGGCTGGGAATCGAACCCGGGATCCTCTGGACCGAAGTCTAGTACGCTGACCATTCAGCCAAGGAATCGGACAATTGGAGGGTGAAAAGGAGTAAACAAAAGGTCGAGATTATTGTCGTGGGGATGGAGGTACTTCCGTGTATGTGGGGGAGAGATGCTTTTTAATACAATTTAAGGCAAATGAATAATAATAATAATAATAATAATAATAATAATAATAATAATAATAATAATAATAATAATAATAATAATAATAATAATAATAATTGCCACTTACACGCAATGTATGTACATTATAAGTGCAGTCAATATCACAAAGTTAGAAATTGTGTTACAACAGTCTGCCTGTGGCCATGATCGTTAAGGAGTTGAAGTCTAACTGGTCTGACACCGTGCTTAGCAGGTTCGAGGCCCGTTGGTCGTAAAAATTTCACCATCAGAATGTTGGCCGGCAGGATTGGGGAGGTCTTGGTTTATAATTTCTAATACGTAGATTGCGGGCCAAAAGCCTGGATTTAGTTACAAAGTTATCCGCAGTGCACATATTGAGTAAGGGCATATGACGCTGTTGTAACACAATTGCTAACTTTGGGATTGTACGTCGGATGGGGATATTAAGCCTTGAGCAGACCCCTTGGTTCTATTTGACAGGAGTAGGCTATGTGCCAACACCGAGTTTCACCATCTCCCTTTCTACTATCATATAGCACGTCATTCATTTCATCTCATTGACTCCTCTGATGAGGTTGACGTCAGGAAGGGCATCTGGTCGTAAAAACCCGCCACGACTGATTCATCTCACCTCATACCCAACCCCGTAGAAAACGGGGCAAGAGGTGGACAAACAACAACAGTTATTGTGTTACAAACTACATATTTTTTTTAGTAGTAAGTCATTTGCTGCTTGAGAGGATTTCCCAGCTCCTTGGCCGAATTGGCAGCGTCACGGCCTTCGGTTTAGAGGGATCAAGGTTCGATTCAATTCCATCTCCGAGGATTTACCCACCTCAGGCCAATTCCTCTGACTCGAGGACTGAGTGTTTTGTCTTCGTCTCAGTCACAGTACAACTGTCTTCATTGTACACACAACACTATACATTACATCACCAACCACTATTGAAACGTATAATAGTGAATTCATCCCTCCACATAGGGGGAAGAGCAAAAATCAAGGCCAAACTCACATGAGTGACACAGTTCGCAGCCACGAACCCACCAGGGTCTTTGAAAAGTTAAAGAAGAAAAGGGTGAATTTGATTATATGATAATAATAATAATAATAATAATAATAATAATAATAATAATAATCATAATAATAATAATAATAATAATAAATTAACAATGGGGTATGGCCTTCCGAGTTGACACCGTACAGGCGATCTGCGCGTCTGTGAGGATGGTGTCCCACTTATGACGAACTGCGATGAAATTAAGTGATGACACTAAAATCCCCATTCCAGCCGGGAATCGAACCAGGTGCCCCATATAATAATAATAATAATAATAATAATAATAATAATAATAATAATAATAATAATAATGTAAAATCGATCATAATACTATCATTAAGATTGCAGCTTAATATCTCAAAGTGTAACAAGGAGGGAGACATCTTCCAATACATTGATGACACCAGTGAAAACTCGTCGACTGCCCGGTGTAGTTGGTTAGGCGCCCACCTTCTGTACTAACTAACTACAGTGGGATCTCGATATCTCAAGTCACCTCCGGAGCTAAATTTTATTTCGAGTTATCGAAAATTCGAGATATAGATGATACCGTTTTTAGCATATATTGCACATAATTGTATCATGTATATCTACGGGCTTATACTGAATATATTATTTTTTACAGTATTTACAAATATACAAACAAGCTCTATTTCATGGCTTCACTTTAATTATAACCTTTATTATGATAACTTTATAGACGACAAGATACAGTACATACAGTAGTGGGAAAAAGAAACACACCTCCATCAACATCTTTGGAAAAATCCCTTACTCTCTTCTGTTTATTACTGTTAACCTTTCCTCCCTTCGCGTTGAAACTACTCGTCAATACCACGCATCCGTGATTCGTCATCCGCGACTTCAGGAACACCCGAGAAACAGCGAGGCTTCGCCTATTTTCAGATAACTAGAAGTTTTAGTTTTTCGGTTCCCGTCATATTAGCTCCCAGCATCACTGTAACCTTTTCTTTACTTGTTAACTGTTCCTCACAAACCACGAATGTTGTATTTCACAGTTAATGTTGCACAAAATTCGAGTTATAGAGTATTATTCGCTTCAAGGGAGGAAATTATTATTATTATTAAATATATAGTACAATAATAATAATAATATGTTATATATAGTATAATTAGTAATTATTATTATTATTATTATTATTATTATTATTATTATTATTATTATTATTATTATTATTATTATATCACCGAGTGGAGTTGCCATGCCTGTGAACGAAGTAGGGCTATGGATCAAAGCTCTCCATTCGGGAAACCTACTGTATGCGTTTTAACCCAACGTCGGTTGTCCTGAGAATTGTTTTCTGTGGTTTCCCATTTACACTTCCAGGAAAATGCCACAGCCAATTCTTTCCACCACATGCCATATCATTTAATCTCAGTTCATTGCAGACCCTGTATCAGGAAACGGGACCAATGAGTTGCCAGATATCACTTTCTTTTTAAGTTCGCCTTACGTCGCACCGACACTCATAGGTCTTATGGCGACGATTGGTTAGGAAAGGCCTAGGAGTGGTAAGGAAGCAGCCGTGGACATAATTAAGGTATAGACCCAGCATTTGCCTGATGTGAAAATGGGAAACCACGGAAAACCATATTCAGAGCTGCCGATAGTGGTGTTCGAACACACTATCTCCTGGATGCATCCTCACAGCTGCGCGCCCCTAACCGCACGGCCAACTCTCCTGATGTATTGTAATTTTTCTTGATGATAATAATAAATAAAATCATGAATAAAAATATATAAATAAAATTACTCATAAACTTATTAAAATTAATAAGCATAATTAACCAAAATGTCCGTAGTATGGGCGCCAGAGTTCACCAGAATGGATCCCTCGAATTTAGATAAGAGCATGATAAACTTTATATCCAAGGGCGTGTACATAAAGCTGCGTACTGGTACATCTGCTGCAGGCCTTACCTAACCTCCTGAAAACGACTAATTAGGTAGGAACTGCACCTAGGTTCATCAATAACACTGATTCTAAAATAGCTAACTATATTCTGAACAAATTCCGTGCATGAGCACCTCATCAACATACAACGTTATACATATAATACACACATAAAATATTGCTGGAAGACTCCATATTTACAACAACAACAACAATAATAATGAAAATCGTGGGAAAACGAAAGCGAGAACTAAGCTACCATTTGTAGATAGTCTGATGAACAATGTACATGTATGAAGATAAATACAATTCACTGTCTCTATATCAATTCGACTTACCGATTCTCATAATCGGCAGTTATCACATCACACAGATACTGTACCTTGTACTACTGTGTTCACATATTTTAACACTTGTTGTAAAGGTATATACACACGTCTGTCGATCCTCAACATATAAATTTATGGAAAGTCTGAGATAGCTTTCACCAACATATAATGCTAGGCCGCCACAAGTGCTACAATACTTAATGCGCAACCACTCTCCACAATCATCCACTTTCCACGAACATAACAAGACTACGCTCCACGAACGTTTGAAGTCCAGTCCATTGCAGCCGTGTCATTCCAGTACCGTGTATCAGCACCACTTCCTTCCCGTACAGTGCGTCAGTTGTAGTTGTAGTTGTAGTTATCTTCCTTCTCATTCCTTTACAATCACCTCTACAATCACCCTTACAATGTTCCTGGTTGCCGCCGTATGATCAACCTTTATAGACATCAACATCCCCCTCCTCTCAGATCATACGTCTGGATTGGTGATTGCCAGCCAATCGTGAGTGATCTCAAGTCAAGACCAAGCCCTGAACTACTTCTTCCTCCCAAGACAATAACAAACTCTGGGGTATATTCCATGAGTCGCCAAATTTTCCTAATACAACAACAAGCTCATCTCATCAGGCTGGGATATATACATGACTCATGAATTTCCCGACACAAGTACATCACAACAAACACTGGGGTAGCCATATGACTCATTCAAATTACCAGAGTTATTAAAGCAATGTTTTCCCACTCGTGCAAAACAAATTACTCATAACTACATATGTGGATATCTTCCAGCTTACCAATATAAATGGCAAAATATACAAATGAAATACTGATAATAATAATAATAATACTAATAATAATAATAACAACAACAACAATAATAATAATAATAATAATAATAATAATAATAATAATAATAATAATAATAATAATAAAAAATCGAATACTGACAATAATATCTCTAACTTCTACATATAATTCGGGGGTGTGATATATGTACTATCACAGTATGTACAGTATATATATACTAGCAAGATACCCGTGTTTCGCTACGGTATTATACTGAAATTTATAATTGAATGCTTAATGTTTTAGATATATAATCCGTCAAAATTCGCGATCTGACTCGTTTTCTAATAGATTACGGCAAGTTTCTTCACATTTTTCAATCTTTCTTTCCAGCAATCGATTTCGTACTTCCCGGGCTACGTCCAGGTATTCCACCCGGTCAGTTGGGTCCCTAAATCTTTGCCACCTTTTCCTATAAGTATTTTTAATATGGATCAAATCCTTCAGGAGATCCAACGTGGTGTCGTCTTGGGTGCCTTGGCGGTACTGGACCCGCGGTCGGACTGCATTCTTAGTCATTACCCGTCCAGGACCCGTTTCCAGCGCGGTCCGCACATTTGACGACGGTCCAGAACATTATTATTATTATTATTATTATTATTATTATTATTATTATTATTATTATTATTATTATTATTATTATTATTATTATTATAGATGTTCTGGACCCCACAACTTAGATGCAGGACCGCTACCTGGCGTTAAATTACATCTGCTGCCAATGTCATTGTTGACAATGTCAACAGGACCATTGTCGCGCGTAGGCAAGTGTGCGGGATTTCTGGCGATACGAATGACATACTTCCGTGCATTATTGACCTTATTATAGAGGTGAACAATTTGACGGTCAATCTCAGTCCTATCGTTTATTTCAAATGTGTTTAAATTTTTATTTATATGCCAGGTTAATCTACTGTAATCTAAGAACGTTCTCCGATGGAAAAGATGGCTGTTGAAAACGAACCCAGGAAAGATTAAAAATTATCGGTTTTTGATCAGAATAAATACATCGAATATATACAGCCTGTTTCCAGTCATTGCACAGGGTCAGGAATGGAATAAATGAAGCCCCATCTAGCGGCGACAATAGGAATTTTGCCGGCTGCCGAAGCACACCTCTGGGGCAATGATCGATGAATGACATATGAAATGAAATATTGGACAGTGTTGCTGGAATGAATGATGGCAGGGAAAACCGGAGCATCCGGAGAAAAACCAGTACCGCCTACGTTTTATCCAGCGGGAATGTCACATGGAGTGACCGGGATTTGAACCACGGAACCCAGCTGTGAGAGGCCGGCGCGCTGCCGCCTGAACAACGGAGGTTCCTTACAAGTACATTATGGACAGTAAAATCAATTGGTCTCATCTCCTTTTACACCCCAGCGTCGTTAAGTTTATTTAGCCACCCCCCCCCCGGCCCAAAAGAAACCCACCAATGTTCACGTCTATTACGTTCAGTTTTGAGATATAAGTATCCTCATCAAAATAATTAACTTTTTTTACTTCCTTTCACACTCCTCCCCCCCCCCCCAAGTGAATTTTTCCGGCAAAAAGTACTTGATTCTTTAATAGTAAAAGATTTTCTAAATACCAATTATCAAGACTCTAACTTCTTCAGTTTTTGATTTATGTGTCCTTATGAAAGGAATTCAACTCCTTTTCATTCCCGCCCACCAAGATGGTTCCCCCCACCAAAACGCCCTTTTCCTTGCTTTTAAAGGAGATCCAAATACCAATTTTCACGTCCGTAACAACTTTACTTTTTATTAGATGTATGTATTCTAACCCGGTCTACAAAGCCAAGAATAACGGCCGAGAGGATTCGTCGTGCTGACCACACGACACCTCATAATCTGCAGGCCTTCAGGTTGAGCAGCGGTCGGTTGGTAGGCCAAGGCCCTTCAAGGGCTGTAGAGCCATGGTGTTTGGGGGTTATGTATTCTAATACAATTAAGTCAATTAATTTTTCAATTATTTCACTCCCCCCCCCCCCCTTCATTGGATTCCAAATATCAAATTTCACGTCTGTAACATCTTCATTTTTGAGATATCAGTAGCTTAATTAAAAGAAATCAACAACATTTTCACTCACTTTTACCACCATCCCCTGCACCCAAGTGGTATTTCCGAAAACTAAACATACACGTTTCTTTATTTTTAATGGAGATAAAAAATACCATTTTTCACTTCTGTAACATGTTAAGTTTTTTTAGGTATACTGTAGAAATTATCATTTTAAAATGTCACCCCTTTTTAGATCCCTTTAAGTGGAGTTTCCAAAAACAAATCACCTATGTTTCTTTACATTTACAGGAGATTCCAAATACCCACTTTTTACGTCTGTAACATTTTACGTTTCTCAGATATTCTGTAGATATAGTCTTTCAAAAAATCATCCCAATTTGTCACTCCTGTTTAACCGCCATTAACTGGATTTTCGAAAAACAAAAAAATACGTGATTCTTTATTTTTAAAGATCTCATATACCAATTTTCAGTTCTGTAATATCTATAGTTTCTGAGATATAAATACCGGTATCCTGATTAAAGGTATTCAACCCCATTTTCACCCTCCTATTGGGATTTTCTGAAAACAAAAAATACGTGTTTCCTTATTTTTAAATAAGATTCTAACTACCAAATTTTACATCTGTAAACTTTTATAGTTCTGAGATATAGATACACTCATTTCAAAATTTCACCCCACGTTTCACCCCCTTAGCGACGGAATATCCAAAAATTCTCTCCTAGCGAGCACCTACGTCTTAATATGAATATATCCCCAAAATTTCATTCCTTTATGTCAAGCAGTTTTGGCTCGGCGATGATGAATCAGTCAGTCAGTCAGTCAGTCAGTCAGTCAGTCAGTCAGTCAGTCAGTCAGTCAGTCAGTCAGTCAGTCAGTCAGTCAGGACAAGTTATTTTATATATATACATATATATTTGTATCGCCTAACTAGTACGGATTTTTGGCTGAATGGTCAGAATACTGGTCTTCGTTTCAGAGGGTACCGGGTTCGATTTTTGGCCGGGTAGGGATTTTAACTGCCTATGATTAATGCTCTGGCTCAGAGGCAGTATTCTGTGTTCATCGTAATACATTTCTCTTCATCTATATACTGCATATCACACTACCAATCATCTCAGAATCACGACAATGTGTTAGCATCAGGAAAGACATCCGGTAGTAAAGCTTGGCCAAATCCTCATCTAGTGCCGACCGCAAGTAACTGAAGAAAAATGACCGAGGGGAATGAGATTCGTCGAACTGAAAATTAATGGAATGAAATAATCAAATTTAGAAAGTAATTGACTTGTAACGATTACATTTTTAGTAATTTTATTCGTACTTGTTACTCTCCACAGAATATAACATTTACTCGTATTTTCTTCTGAAAATAAAATTGTAATTGTTAAATTTTAGTAATTGATATGCAGGGTGCTCAGAAACAACGTGAACCTGGTATACGAGCGTTACAGCGTAGGACATACTATGAAATGAAAATGAAATGGCTTATGGCTTTTAGTGCCGGGAGTGTCCGAGGACAATTTCGGCTCGCCAGTTGCAGGTCTTTTGATTTGACACATGTAGGCGACCTGCGCGTCTTGATGGGGATGAAATGATGATGAAGACGACATATACACGCAGCCCCGGTGCTAGCGAAATTAACCAATGATGGTTAAAATTCCCGATCCTGCCGGGAATCGAACCCGGGAACCCTGTGACCAAAGGCCAGCACGCTAACCATTTAGCCATGGAGCCGGACGTAGGACATACTGATATGCAATTTGAAAAATAATGATTACGTCGATATCTCGCTACGTTGTTATTTCATTCGCTGCTGAAATTATCCAATCAGATCGCTACGCAGACGGATTCAGGTGTGCTTTGGGAGGCGGTGGTGCTAAATCTACACGTGGCTTATGACCGAAATGAGAGCGCCAATAGGAGAAATAAACTTCTCCAGCGGATGGACTTGAACAAGGACATCCCTGCTGACAGGCTCGGCCCATAGCGAACACGCTATGGTCGCATTGGCTGAAAACCAAGGTGTGTCAGTGTTTGATGCTCATTTCTCGGCATTGCTCTCAATCCAGACCAAGCCACGTTCAGATCAGCAACACCGCCTCGTAAAGCGCATCTGAAACAGCCTGTGAAGCGATCTGCTTGGCTAACTTCAGCACCTAATAAAATGAAAACGGCGCGAGATATCGACGTATTTTTTTCAAATTAATTATAACTATGACCAAAGCTCTAATGTTCATGTTCTTTTCTACCACCCTGCATGTGCCCCAGCACTCGCACCAAGGGTATGTTCCAATATACGACGCGCACTCGTTCATTTACTCGCAGGTTCTCGTGATTACTGGTTGAGATTTAGTAATCTGTATTACGTGGTCGAGATGATGTCGGTGGTTGTGCTGGTGATTATTGTTTCTTTGAGGAAGTACAACTGGCCAACTACCCTATAGTAACACTAATCAGGAGATCGCACACTTCGAAAAGTGAAGGTATCGGCAAGAGGAAGGCAAGGGTCACAAAGGGCTTGTAAGTGAAAGACTCCCTAGGACTCGAAAACCCAATATCGGCGAGGTCGGGAAATAACAATAGCTGACCAAGGGAGCTCAGAGCGAAAAGACAAAACCGAGAATATTGACATAAGTAGGAGGAAACAATGGCAGACTCACCTAACGGAAGCGTGGTCGCGAATCCACGCTCCCAAGTTGAGAGTCACTGGTCTCACTTTTTGACACCTCTTGCGACAGACAGGGAATATTGTGGAAGTTATTCTACAACCCCCACCCACAGGGGTTACATGGTCGAGAATGGAGCCTGAATAAACATACGACGGAGAAAGGGTTAAGCCAATTCAATTCCCCTATTTTGAATAAACATTTTGAATTAGGAAGTTTTCCTGGAAATAATGAAAACACGATAGTGACAAGCAAATGTTTCTTGGGAGCAATCATTTTGAAAGTCTGACTAGTCTTACCTAGTGATAGCAGCCATATATTATCTCTATACTAAAGAACACAAAATGGAGTAATGTATTTTTCTTTGCAAAACTTTGGTATCATTCCATCGCCATGTGACGGTATGTCAGCGATTCCTTAAATAATAGCGTTCTGTGAAGTAATTGTAATAGAGCATTTTTTTTTCTCAGTTAACTGTTTCTTTTTAAAGGTTGTTTTACGTCGCACACACACAGTTAGGTCTTATGGCGACGGTGGGACAGGAAAGGGCTAGGAGTCGGAAGGAATCGGCCATGGTCTTAATTAATGAATGCGAAACCACGGAAGACCATCTTCAGGGGTGCTGACAGTAGGGTTCGAACACACTATATCTCGAATTCTGCACACCGGCTGAACTTAAGCCACTGCAGCTATCGAGCTCTGTCAGGTGACTGTAACTGAGTCCTATTACGTATACCTTGTACTTTTCTCATCACTGGAAATAATAAAAACTTCTTGTAGCTGTTACAAGGGGATGTAGCCCTTGTACGACACGCTCCCCAATGGGGCGAGGTGGCGTCTACCGCGCATGAGAGACACTGTTGTTGCAGAGGAGTGTGGCGTGGGATGTGGTGAGTGAGTTCAGGAATGTTGAGAACAATACGAACACCCAGTCCTCGAGCCAAGGGAATTAACCCTTTACGATTAATATATCACGATATAGACATAAATTGGACCCGGGGCCCATGGCCCGAGGGCCTAGACGCTGACCACTCAGCTATGAAGCAGGGCGTAGGATGAAATTATGATTCATTACTAAACTGTCTTAAATGAAATGCATCAGTTGTGAAAGGAAATAATTAAATATTTAACCAACTTAGAAATGGCAAATTGGCTGAGAATTCGGTTCAGAAGGCCGAAAATTTTTAACTGCATATATTTAATTGGTCATTCTAATTTTTCAATTCCAACGTATACAAGTTCAATAGAACAATGGATTCCTAGAGCAAATCCATTTACCAGTTTTTCATTCAGACAGTGTATGCATTGTTTGCCTTTTTGAACATTACGTAGTAATGTTCTGAAGGGAACGTAGCTAAGTGAACTCCGCAAAGGAGGAAATGAGAGATTAAATTTTTCAGTCTAAAAAGGGAAGAACTATGGACTTTACAACATTACCCTGGCACGTTGGTCTGGTTCATTCTCATAAATAATGACACCACTGGACACGCAGGAATTAGATACCTAGAATATGAACTAAAAATGTAATCGAAAACTAGTCGCCGGATACTTTACGCCGTGATGTGAGTACGTAATATTGCACAGCATCATCACATCGTTAGTTCATAACGATATTATGACACGTGAGTAATTATCCGGGCAACAGCGTCACATTTTGCAGCGCGCTAGGAATCAGAAATGTATCTGCTTATGGAACCACCGCATTCTACCGGGAAGCATTTAAAACCACACATGTGTATCCATAATAATTTCAACACATTTCACAGGTGGCCTTGTAGGAACAATTTGAATAATAATAATAATAATAATAATAATAATAATAATAATAATAATATTAATAATAATAATAATAATAATAATAATAATAATCATGTAATTGGCTTTACGTCCCGTTAACTACTTTTACGGTTTTTGGAGACGCTGAGGTGCCGGAAGTTTGTCCCGCAGGAGGTCGTTTATGTGCCAGTAAATCTACCGACACGAAGCTGATGTTTTTGGCACCTTCAAATACCACCGGACTGAGCCAGGATCGAATCCCTCCAGTTAGGGTCAGAAGTCCAGTGCATTAACCGTCTGAGCTACTTAGCCCAGCGGAATCAATTTTGTAAGATTTTTGTTATTTTACAGAATAATTTTCTGAACGATATCCCACCCAATACAAGAATTTCTTAGTAATTACAACATAAAAATATAATTTTATATTCCAGGACGATCATATTCAATAGCCTATCCGTACCGATAATTGAAGTTAACCTCTACATTTGATTTCCGTACTAGCAAGCTCTTTCGCGGAACCATTCTCCACACAAAAGGTAATGTTGCCATTAACTACTTTCAACAATTTGTTGACGAACTATTAGTTTGTGGTAACAACTTATGACGATGCAGATTAATAATCATACGAGAAACGCTGCCAAATACTACTTGTCACATATGTACGTGATTATACATACTGTTCTACTCATCGTTACAATCGTCAAATGACTACCAGTATATGCAGGTCACTTGCAGGGAATTCCTGCAGGGAGCATACTGAATTCAATAATTCTGAATAAATTTTTCGCACAGGCTGTTTTTGTATGTACTACTAGCAATTACCCGCGTCTTCGCTCGCGTGGATTTCGTAATTTGATCGAAGTAATCGTTCCTCGGCATTGTACTAAGACATTATCTGAGAATTCCTAAAGTATAAAAACTGGCCCAAAAATTGGGTTTCATTTACCCCATAAATTCTTTGTAAACCATGTTTGTGGTATTACCTTTTGGGACTAAGACGACCTAGCGACATAGAACTGTACATGTGAGAAACAATCTTCTCTCAAGTCGAAGAAATAAATACATGTGTATTTATTTTAAAGGAGATTCCAGATACCTATTCCGACATCTGTAACATCTTCAATTTTTGAGATATACATAAGTATCCCCACAAAAAGAATTCAACCCCTTGATCAGTCCTTCCCCTACCCTCACCCCCATCTAAGTGTATTTTCCGAAAACAAAAATTCATGTTTCATTATTTTTAAAGGAGGTTCCAAATACCAATTTTCACGTCTGTAAAATGTTTAGTTTTTAAGATATAAGTATCCTCATAAAAATAATTCAACTATTTTTTACTTTCTTTCACTCCATGTTAAGTGCCTATTCCGAAAACAAAAATGTACAGATTCCTGTATTTTTGAAGAACATTCCAAATACCAAGTTTCTTGTCTCTAACACGTTAAGTTTTTGACATATAATGTAGATATACCGGTACTCATTTTAAAAATACTCCCGCTTTTCCAATTCATTTCAGCCCCTTAAGGGGATTTTCCGGAAACCAGAAATACGTATTTCGTTATTTTTAAAGGAGATTCCAAATACTAGTTTTCATACCTGTATGTCTGTAATACCTTCAGCTTTTGAGATAAATGTATACTCATAAGAATAATTCAACTTCCTCTTCTTCACCTTTCTCCACCCCTCTCCCGCCTTACTTGGACTTCCCGAAAGCAAAAGTACGTGTTTCTTTATTTTGAAAGGATATTCAAAAAACCAACCTTCACGTCTGTAACAGCTTCAGTTTTATAGATAAAGTATACCCATAAACATATTTCAACTCCTTACTTACTTATTTGCAAACCCACACCCCTTACGTCGCATTTCCGAAAAAGCAAATGCGTGTTTCTTCATTTTTAACGCAGATTTCAAATACTAAATTTTACACCTGTAACATCTTTAGTTTTTGAGATGTAAGTATCCTCATACAAAATATTCAACAAATTTTTCAATTAATTCTCCCCCTCCCCCCCGTTAAGTGTATTTTCAAAAGACAAAAGATTACGTGTATCTTTACTTTGAAAGAAAATCCCAAATACACATTTTCATGTCTGTAACATCTTCAGTTTTGGGGATAAAAGTATCCTCATGAAAATAATTCAACTACTTTTCCACTCCAACCTCGCCCGTTAAGTTGTTTGACCTCACCAAAAAAATGCGTGTTTCTTTTATTTTTAAAGGAGATTCAAATACCAATTTCCATGTCTGTAATCTTTAGTTTTGAGATATAAGTTTCTCCAGAAAAAGAATTCAAATTTTTTTACATCCTTTCACACTCCCCACTCAAGTGAATTTTCCGAAAACAAACTGACCGTTTCTTTAAAAGAGCTTCCAAATACGAATTATCACGACTGTAACATCTTCAGGTTTTGAGACATATGTATCCTCGTAAAAGGAATTCATCTCTGTTTTCACCCCCACCCCCGCCGCCTACAAAGTTGATACCACCACTAAATGCTTGTTTACTTTTAAAGGATATTCCAAACACTACTTTTCACGTTTGTAACATCCTTAGATTTTTGGTATATATACATTCTCATACAAATAATTAACTAATTTTTCAATTCTTTCACCCTTCCCCCCGATGTTTCCGAAAAGCAATGAATAGGCCTACGTGTTTCCTTATTTTTAAAGGAGATTCCAAATACCAATTTTCACGTCTGCAGCATGTTAAGTTATTGAGATATACTGTAGATACACTAATTTTAAAAACTCATCCCCTTTTTCAGTTCCTCTTAAATGGATTTTCCGAAAAATATATTTATGTTTCTTTATATTTACAGGAAATTCCAAATACCAGTTTTCATATCTGTAACATGTTACGTGTCTGATATAATTTGCAGGTACTGTCTTTTTTGAAATTCAACCCGTTTGTCACTCCTGTTCATCCCCTATTCATCGGATTATCCAGAAACACAAAAATACGTGTTTTTTTATTTTTAAAGGAGATTCCATATACCAATTTTTTACGCTTGTATACTTTTAAGTTTTTTGATATAGATATTCTCATTTTAAAAATTCATCCCCTTTTTCACCCCCTTCGCGATTGAATATTCCAAAATCCGCCCTTAGCGAGCACCTAGATGATAATATGAATGTATTCCCAAAACTTCATTTCATCAGGTCCAGTAGTTTAAGCTCGGCGATCATGAATCAGTCAGTCAGTCAGTCAGTCAGTCAGTCAGTCTGGACACGTTATTTTATATATATAGATTTATCAATAATATACAGAATGTTTCAAGGACATAGGGCATAATTTTAGGGTTGGGTACTTCACACGCATAGTGAAGGAAAAAATGTGTATATAAACATGGGTACGAAAATGCACAATTTCCGATATATCAGAAAGTACAAAGGGCTACAACCCCAGGCGTTGCGGGCTAGCTTGCATGTACTGATGTACTCTGGTCATTACCTTACAAGAGGTGTTCAAGTTGCCCACCTCCTGCCTTACTGCTGACTCGTGCTTGTCATTGCACGGAGTTAAAAACACGCTTGAATATGCCCAGTGTTGTATATGTTGTTTGACAGGATCTTACAACTCTACCATGAAGTGCTACTTCATGCTCCGCAGCAGTGGTGCACACCAAAGACTTTACGTAACAACACACGAAGAATTTCAGTGAGTTTAGTTCAGATGATCGTGGAGACCAAACTTGGTCCACCTCTACTTATCCAGTGACCAACGCAAAGTACATTAATGTGCTCACGAAAAATACGACAAAAATATGCAGGGGCACCATCTTGCATGAAGCATAGGTCTTGATGTATGGCTACTGTAATGACTTTTAAGAGACCAGGTAACGTGGTGTGCAAAATTTGCCTGTAGCCTCCCCTATCAGGCTTCCGGGAGGTACATAGGGTCCCAACAAGCAGTCACCAAGAATGCCAGCCCAGATGTTGATGGCAAACCTCTTGGTGAAAGCCTGGAACAGTGGCATTCGGAATAATACCTGCCCACAATTTTTGGTTTTGGAAGTATTTGACGGCATCGCATGTGAACGTTGCCTGATCAGATCCTAATAGCAACGCTGGAAAATTCGGTCTTATACCACACTTATCTGCCTGCTGTCATTTCTTGATGGATACAGTACTTTTGTATCCATCTCTTGGCACAGGCCAGAGTAAAGTGTAGCTTCCACCGAAGTCCCAGTTAACATCCATGGCTGTGACAATATGGAAGTTGATGGGGTATGGGTAGTGCTGAGTAATGACATTCAGAGCATGACTAGTGCATCCGAGTGTTATGAAAGGTGCTGCTCACAGGGTCAGTCGTGCTGCAATAGTACTTTCTGACCCAGTGAGGAAAGCAATGGCAAACTACCTCACTCCTCATCTTGCCTAGTACGCCTCATTTTGGTGCTGCCATTGATTTTTGGAGTTTCCTTATAACCGCATAACCTTTGGTGGTGCTATTTGAGGATCCAACCAGCCTCTGGGCTGATGACCTAACAGACAGACAGAGACCACACACATGGAGCAACCAGCTGCAGACCGTTAGTCGTGCAGAGAAAAGCGCAGGTTCCATGGCTTGAACCCTCTTCTAGGTAGAATGGATACAGTTGGAGTTCTCGAAATTATTTCCAGATATTGACATGAGCATTCTGCTCTACAAGAGCGAGAACAGCTTTGACAGTATCAGAGATAGTGGTTCGTGGCCGTCCTCTGGTGCCCGGTGTATTTTCAAACTTGCCATGTTCAAGTAAACGGCAATGGACACATTCGAATGTCTTCTATCAGAGTATCGGCGATTTGGATATTGTTCTTGGTACAAACGTCGTTCCTCCACGACGTTGCCATCCACCAAATCCTACACGAAATGCATGTTTGCGTACTCTGCATTGGAATACTGCACCCACAGACAGTAAAACTTCAACAACAGCTAATAAACTAAGAATCGTGTTAACAATATCCAATTACCCACATTACGTCAGCAACTGTAGAAGTAGCGAAATATCATCTTAACCGTCTCCAGGAGCACGGTACTTACAGGTTTCTCTTCTAAGTCTTCATTCCTTACCCTGGACGGGTAAAGTTGGTATTTAATGTAACTGTCCCGGAATTTGCCTGGAAGTGAGAATGGAGAACAATAGAAAACTATTCTGAGGGCAGCTGAGGGTGAAGTTTCAAAACCTACTGCGTCCCTAATGCAGAGCTGTTAGGCCGTAGCCACTCCACTCGGTGTTACAGGTATTTTTACTTTAATTCCATGGCCATCAGAGATGCGGTGGGCCACTTAGAGAGTAATGCCCTCTCTCTGTCCAGATGATGTGAGGCGATTTGCAGTACTGTGAAGGATGAAGGAGAAGGCACCGGCTATCGCCTACAAATATGAACTGGTCAGGCATTTACCTGGAAGTGAGAAACCAAGGAAAACCATTCTCATGATAGCGCGATGTATTACACATACTTTTTCTGGGAGGTCCCCCAATGTCGCACTCCCCTGCTGGTGATCATCTGAACGTACATCGCATCCGACATGCTGTTATTTCTGAAAAGGGAACGAGACAACAGGTAAGTGACACTTTATGAAGTATCTGTTAGTCCCCAGGCCAGATGTGGTGGTGACGTATTATACAGTAATTGTGTAATCAAGTCGTAAGCATCAGGATAAAACCACGTTGTTTCTATGCCTACTTGTCTTGCAAACCACGGCAATTCATTTCCGGTTGTTGACAGATTCCTTTAACCATTGGTTTTCTTGAGCCACACAATTAGGTACACGTATTGTAAGTTAGTTAGTGTTAGAATATTAAATGCCAGCAAGTAACATTCCTTCTCAAGGCAATAAATTGATGGTATTTCGAAAATCTCGCATTTCCGGCCCCATGTTTATATATATTTCCTTCTTCTCCACACGTGAGGAATCCAACACTAAAACTACGCCATGTATTTTTTAACAAATTGTTTTCAGAACCGTGTACCATGTACCGCCCAGAAATTGTGTTGCTGGTATAGTTGTCTTCGATCAATCGATGCGTCACCAGAGATTCTTTACATGTCGACATCGCACGACATGAAGATTCCATGGACCTTATTCCACGCTATCAACATCCGGCTAGGTCAGCGGGTTTTGAACTCACGATCTCGGGATCTGAAGGCCGACCTTCTACCACTCATTCACAGAATAAAGTAGGAGGCCATGACGGAGGTACTCGTACATGCTGTGAACCCTGAAGCCTCTGTCATATGCTGGAGGAATGCACAGTGGAGAAGCATAAACTTCTCCAACGTTACATTATCCCAAAGAAATGAAAGGGCCCTCTCACAGTGCATCGTGGGTGTACAACCAGACATGGCCCACGCAGTGTGAAGCGGCGCAGAAGGTCACGATACTTTAATGTGTCATGCTAGAGCTTTCTTTGGAGGACACCCGACATCACAGCTCAAGATTTACCTCTGAAGTTACCGGACTTAAATGCCACAGAGAACGTATGGGTGATGTTGAAACGAAGGAGGCTCAGCGTCTATCCACACGACCCACCATGACATGCAGACCAGTCTTAGGATCAACTTTTCAGAGACTGGGAAGATCTCACCCAGGACGAGCAATACACCGAAAGAATGGGAAGAATGGCCAGTCTGAGTGGCTTACACGGTTGAGGCGCAGGCTTTCTGACCCCAACTTGGTAGGTTCGATCCTGGCTCAGTCCGGTGCTACTTGAAGGTCCTCAAACACGACATCTTCGTATCGGTAGATTTACTGGCACGTAAAATAACTCCTGCGGGGGAAAATTTCGTTACAACGGCGTCTCCAAAAACCGTAAAAGTATTTAATGGTACGTAAGAACAACAACTTTATTAATGGGAAGATTTAACGGTGTGGTCTCACAAGACGGTGACAAGTGGCTTCAATCGCTGCCGCGCGGTGAGAAACTTGCGGCAACTGTACGCAACACCGCGTGGAACAGTGCATGGCATGTGGTTAGCCTAACAGCAGCTTCATGGAGATGAGTAAATATCACAATGGGCCAAAATAAGCTCACCGGACAAAAAAATTCACCCCTGGAAAAATCATTACAAGCATCACTCAGTACCGTGTAACTCTGCTTATGGACTTGATAACTGCCTGGATTCGATTGGGAAGTGATTCCTCATGATTGAGCAAGTACGTCGCATCCAGATTCAGCCACTCGCTGAGGATTTGATCACGGAATTAAACTTAATTGCAGGGATGCTGCTGTGGGTGATTTTCTCGCTTTTCCAACTTGACCCACAGATTTTCAATGGGGTCCGAGTCAGGTGATTTTGCAGGGCAATCGACATGTAATAGGGTGGGTGAATGTTTATAAAACCAGACACATATGCGTCCCACCCGATGAACTTTACTGTTGTCGTCCTGAAAAAAACACGCTATCAACATCATACTTATCGTGCAAATGTTGACTGAAAAGCAACACCTGATAAACTAGAATGTTTAAATAAACATGCTGGTTCATGTTAGCGGTCATCTCAGTGAGCGGGCCCAACCCATGATACGAAAAATATACCCAAAACATCATAGCCACATCTCCGGCTTGAACCTAATCTTGCGCACATCCAGGATGAATGCTTCATGTGGCATTCGGTGCACTCACCGACGTGGGTCATTGGAATACAAGCAAAAAGGTGATTCGTCAGACCACATTTTGCTCCGCCAGTCAGCTGCTGTCCACGTTCTCTGATGTCTAGGCGATTGAAGACGCGTAGCTTTAGGTGCCTTTGTGAGCAATGCCCTCTTGTGAGGTGATCGACCCCAAATGTCAACTGCATGCAGCACTCTTCGCAATGTTATTTCTCTAACAGGTTTGGATGGATCTTTCTTCACTGGTTGCAGCAATTCCTGTCGGAATTTGAAGCGATTTTGATTCACAAGGCGTGAAACGCGTTTCCAAGCCCTCTCAGTCAGGATTTTCTTCCGACCACAATTCTGATGTCGTGTTTCGTGGCCACGTGTAATACACCAATGCTTGTAACCACGTTGACTGTTCACGCACGTGCTGTGAACCACCAAGACATCCAGCAATTTCACACACCGTATGGGCATGAGCACGGCCGAACGTGATTGCCCTTTTAGCCATTCTGTCACATCCTTACAACTACTCATATTGCCGTACAGTGTCCAACATCAATGTCTCACTGATCGCTACTGCCTAATGCACACGTACAGGCAGTGTGTGTGTGGTTGAGCTTGGTACTCGTTCGCTGCGCCATCTGTACGGGCCTCACGATCCATCTGTTCGTGTGAACTAGGGTGACTAATGTTTTGTCCAGTGAGCATAGTTTCCAATTGCGAACAGTTCAGCAGCAGTTCGGTCTCCAAACTGATGCCGAGAGAATTGTGAACCTCAACAAAAAGGTTAACTCTTTAAAGAAAGAATATGATACAAAACGAGAATGATCTTACAGCGTACCCAACGGCTTATGTTGTCATTTGTTTTCTGTTCCAGTAACTACGTTTACGGTTTTCAGAGACAATGAGGTGCTGAAATGTCAACCGCCAGGTGTCCTTTTTACATGCCGGCTCTCCAAACACGAGGCTGGCGTATTTCAGCACCTTAAACTACCACCCGACTGAGTCGAGATCGAACACGCAAACTTGTGCTTAAAAATCTAGTGCTCTTCTGTCTAATAGACTAGCCGGGCATGCGCAAGTTTTAAGAAGACAGGGAGTGACGACACATGTTGTTCAGGAAGGCCCTATAGTGTATGCGACACCTGCTGGAAGGCAAGTTCTTTCAAATGGTGTGTTAAAAGAAACTTCTGTGGTGTGGACGACAGCTTTTGGAAAGCAGATACATTCAAGAGATATGGTTAGGAAAGAGCCTGAAATATAGGCAACGACTGTTAGAAGGTAAATAAATTCATGGGATGGCAGGTCATGATACAGTAATGTAGACAAATAAGCACTTTGGAGACAAATGGTCACACATATGATGATGACATGTGATGATGGTGATCATGATGATCATGATAGGTTGGGAGAGTGTGAAACAAGGTGTTGGCACATAGCCTACTCTTGACGAATAAAACCAAGGGATCTGCGGAAGGCTTGAAGTACCCATCCGATGAACGAATCACCATCAACAGCGCCATATGCCCTCAGTAGTTAGGTACCGGGCGGGTTGGCCGTGGGGTTAGGTGCGCGCAGCTCTGAGCTCGCATCCGGGAGATAGTGGCTGTGAATCCCACTGTCGGCAGCCCTGAAAATTGTTTCTCATCTTCACACCAGGCAAATTTCGGGGCTGAACCTTAATTAAGGCTACGGCCTCTTCCTTCCCATTCCTTGGCCTTTCCTGTCCCATCGTCTCCATAAGACCTATCTGTGTTGGTGCGACGTAAAGCAAGTAGCAAGTAGTTAGGTAAGATATTGGTTAAGACTGTTGGAACGCTATCAAGGTCAAATGGTGTGATTTGAAAATAATGGTACCGTACTGCAGGCGATGGTAATAGAAATGTTGTTAGGACGGGAACTGTAGTGTAGGTGACGGAATGTGTTGGAATATATTTTCTTCAATGAGGTGAATAGCAGCATTCTTGCAGAGTAGGCGATGGCCGTTGCAAGGATGAACATTATTACTGCTGTTTACTTCATCTGAATTTATGTGTACTTGATATGCATGAGTGGACGTATTAGGTGATAGTCGGCGTCATTAGCTTCTAACCAAGTTGTCCATGGTTCGAGTTCTGGTTAATAGAAATGAGAATTTCGGAACGGAGAGTCAGATCCAATTGTTCAGATTTATCGTAAAAGTGTGGACTGCGTATCTTCTGATTTAGAACTTGCAGTCTTGTGAGTCTTCAAGCTTACCTCAAAGATGCTTGAAATCTGTGTGGTAGAGTATGCGGATGGTATTCCATACTAGTACGTAATGTTTAATTAGTTGAAGTAATCAGCTACCATCCCAGTAGCGCCTAGAACTGAAGGATGGAAAGACACAGGGAAATTGTTTCTAGGACTGTGTAACTCAAATCCACCATCTCCCGAATGCAAGCTCAAAGCTACATGAACCACACCGTGTAGACAACTCACTCGGTCAATTTTTCACTTAATGTCGTTTATATCATTATTGATCTCACCTTGCAAGTCCACGGGGTCGGAGGAAAAACTGAAATTATTCTTGAAAATAAGTCAATTTTCTAACAACTGAAAGCATATGTGATGGTGACGATATTCGTTTTGGAAGTTTGAGGTATTACTGGAAGAATGAAATGCACCGTTTCGCATTCTGCACCGAAGTGCGTATCATTCCCGTCACATTCCACTTCCTGCAAATCACAATAGACTAATGTGGGAACTGTGGTGTATCTTGTGTTGATATTCTTGAACACATATTTAACTGTCACCGACAGTTCAAAGGCCCTGCATCTGGAGAAATATTTAACCAATATCCAATCCCTTCGTACACACCAACACGTACATATCCCATGGATTTCAATGATATATATATATAATAATGTACATCTATGAGAAAATTTCATTATATAGCAGTTCTGTAATTCCTTCAGGATTTTCGAAAGTTGAACGTCTGAACTAGTTACGTACTGCGTGGTACAGCTGCCTATACACACACAGTTTTATGCAACCCGCAGATTATAGTCTAACCTAAAAATACTGACCTTTGCTACTCACAGCAATGTCTGGTCATATTATGCTTTCTATAATTCGTTTATTCGCCTCAACGAAATCAGCATTAATGATAAAGTACTGAATGATGGTAAAGAATCGTGAATATTCGGTATCAAACAAACGTCATGTACAGAGAATATGAACATAACATGAGTAAATGACAACTAGTGACAGCCAAGCATGCTAAATGTTAAAGGAGAAAAACGGTGCTCGTTAGTCAGAGGTTCAAGTCTGACGTATGAGAGTATTTTTATTTCGTTGTCCACGTTCGTGTGAGTCGCGCTGTTGAAGAAAAATATAAATCATGATCAGTTCTCATGTTGCAGGTACTGTTCTATGCTTGTTTTTACGTAACCCCTCAAAGAGCCATTTGCAATATAGTATGCTATTACCGACAGGGGTGCAATAGACTTGTGTATCACCGTTCGATTAATGAATGAAATGTTCAAAATTAGCACCTCCTTCGATAATGCAAATCTGAGCACGGAGGTGGAGAGACAAAATACGTGGTGGAACCTTCCTGCATACTTGAGTTGTGAGCCGCCTCTCCGGCTCCTGTTGGTAGACTGTTTCCTTTAAATAACACTAGAGGAAGGAATCTAGTGGAATAAGGTCAAGTGATCTAGCCTGCCATGCGACAGACCCCCTCCTCCAATCCAGGGTATGTCTTATGCAAATGGTTCCGTACTTCCAACGACCAGTGTGGAGGAGCTCCATCCTGCTGGAACCACATCCTTAACCGTGTCATAAGGGGCACAACCTCTAATAAGAGCGGGGGATATTACCGACGAAACTGTACATAGCACCTTCCCGTAAGGTTTCCTTCGAAGGAACGAGGTCCAGTTATCTTGTCATCTATTATCCCACATCACAAGTTGACGTCTCATTCGAAGGAACGAGGTCCAGTTTTCTTGTCACTTATTATCCCGCAGCACAAGTTGACGTCTCATTCGAAGGAACGAGGTCCAGTTATCTTGTCACTTATTATCCCGCAACACAAGTTGACGTCTCATTCGAAGGAACGAGGTCCAGTTATCTTGTCACTTATTATCCCGCACCACAAGTTGACGTCTCATTCGAAGGAACGAGGTCCAGTTATCTTGTCACTTATTATCCCGCACCACAAGTTGACGCCTCATTCGAAGGAACGACGTCCAGTTATCTTGTCACTTAGTATCTCGCACCACAAGTTGACGTCTCATTCGAAGGAACGAGGTCCAGTTATCTTGTTACTTATTATCTCGCACCACAAGTTGACGTCTCATTCGAAGGAACGAGGTCCAGTTATCTTGTCACTTATTATCTCGCACCACAATGTGACGTCTCATTCGAAGGAACGAGGTCCAGTTATCTTGTCACCTATTATCCCGCACCACAAGTTGACGTCTCATTCGAAGGAACGAGGTCCAGTTATCTTGTCAGTTATTATCTCGCACCACAAGTTGACGTCTCATTCGAAAGAACGAGGTCCAGTTATCTTGTCACCTATTAGCCTGCACCACACGTTGACGCCTCAGTGTATCTGAAATCGAGCTTCCCTTACCCAGTGAGGATTTTCACCACTCCAGTAACGAAAGTTGTGAAGATTATCAAACAGTTCTGTTGTTGTGAAATCTGGATTTGTCACTGAAGGGAATGTCCGTTAAGAAATCCGCATCACTTTCAACTCTTTGCAATATCCATTGCTAACATTCTATCCGGTTTTGAAAGTCATCTCCGAGAAGTTCCTTGTGGAGTTGATAATGGTAGGGGTGCGATGTATGGTGGTGCAATATGTGCATTACAGATACATGACTGATGTTCAGTTCATTCCCAGTAGTCCGTGAGCTTGTATGCACGTCGTATGAAATTGCGTTTTGTACAGCTTTCTCGTTATTTCCAGACCTCACTGGAGCATCCCGATCGGGAGGTAATGTATAAAATAACCCCCTTGAACGCAACCGTCTTTCGAAACTTCGATATGTATCTGCAGTTGCAGCCATCGCCCGGGAAATCGTTCTTCATACAAGCGTCTGTCTTCCCCTGATTTCTGCCTTACTTCACCACAGAGTAGACCATATTCGAACAATCATCCCGTGAATACGTAATGTTTCCTTTTGCACTAACCGTATAGTAGGCGTTCGTACTTTGCTGCAAATATTACGATGTGCTTCGCCATGTGCTCTACGTATGAAGTCCAGATATCTGTTAGTCGTTTTTCGAGTCGAACGTGCGCAGTTGCTTGGTTTAATGGGTGTGCCATGATGTTGACAATAAGTGTAGCGCGCTCCACTCGTTGTAGCCCTTTGCTATGTGAAAGTCTCATTGTATTGTTCCTTTCTTACGTATGCTGTCTTTGTAAAGATGAAAAATGACTTTTGAGACTTAATGAAGTTAAATATTAATTACAAATGCATTTTCGAGTATAATATAAAAATAAAATTTAAAAGCTTGTAAATATATAACCAAGAATCTCTGGATAAGATCACACGCAGGCTGCGATTAGTACCACGTAGCCACTCCAGGCGACAGAGAGTCTCGCAGCTCTGTACTAATGGAGTAATCTAGGCTATTGCATCAAAACTGATCATGTATATTACAAGTTCTGAACTCGAATGTGCAAACACCACACTGTGCTAAAGAATCATGTCTCTCTTAATCCCAGATAGCTGCAACCATTTCCTACGCATAGAGTATGTACCTATCGCTTGGTTAATGAATCCAGCATAATGTTTCAGGTGCATTTGTCCGTAGTCGGTGCTTACATGGCGAAATGTATTATGTCTGCTAATTACAACTTACTTAGAAGAATATCTGAGACTTCAGAAAAGTCAAGTCTTCGTTAAGGATGCCTAAGCGAATATGAAATGAAAATACAAAAAAGGTATGACTCAATAAGAGTTTGAACCCTCACTGCTACAAGTTGTCTACTGAGGTATATCTACTACGCATAATTCCGCGCAAGCTACTTCTAGCGTGAATGTTCAACCCTTATTACTCTGTATTCATGAGGAGAGCGAAAGTTCTCTCTTCGAAAGTTACTGCTGTGTTAAAGGCTTATGGCCCTGTTTTATGCCTTTATAGTACTTGCATGGCGTATGCTATCACATCTGTTGTACAGTATTTGCTTGCCATAGATTATGAGCTACTGTGAAAAACACGTTTCTATTAATTTCGATGTGATGAGACTGTACAAAATGACGGTGAATCTACATGTCTGTAATTGATCCTAAGCTACCACGTTTTCTACAATACCGTGGCTGGCCTTTTCTATCAAAATAAAATGGCCTCTTGGACCAATCAGGTGCCCAATTCCTTACCGATACATAGTCTATAATAGCGGCTATGGCTTGTACAGTACTGATCACCACTCTACATAAAATGGTGCAGTGTTTTTCTGATGAGCCTCACTCACTGCCTCTTGTACCGTTTCGGGCTAACTGCGCATAAAATTGCTGTAAGATGTTGCGCCAGACAGGACTAAGGGACATTTAATTCCTAGCAGGTTGCATATGTTCGGGGAAAGGATAGGAGCTGCTGTACCGCCAGGTATATATTTCTAATTTCGAAACCACAACGCCAGGTTCAACAAACTCAAAACCATAACTTCTTGAACAAGAATTATCTGTTTTTCATGGTTCCATCAATGTTTATATTAATGTTTGAATCATCCTATTTCATACCCTGTACATTCAAAATTTACTATATATTTCACAACAACTCATAGAGGACTCGCACGGTCACTAGATCCTCCTGTAATCGTTTGCGCAGCTCTCAAAAGTACGAGAAATGTAAATTAAGCATTATTATTGAGTAACGGATGTTGAATAACTTTTGTGAACATAGGGGAGGATTCTGAGAGTGTTATTTAAAATCTACAATAATGAAATTCTTCAGGCAATTTCAATTAAAAGTGAACTTTTCATTTTCCTTCAAGCATAATGTTTTTATTATGGTACAGGCGAAAGATATTTATTCACTTATTACAAATAAAATATAATTTCGATTATGAAATCACATAACAACGCTATAGTATGGAAAACATCTTTCTAACACCCTGATAGAATTATCTATTACAGTTTATCAAAAATCTGTGTATCCCACAGCATTAAACTTGTATCAGTAATCTCCAGTTGTACCTTGATATGGAGTGTAGATATCGTTCGTCTGATAAAAATACGATCTTGCGTATATTACGAACAAGAGCTCATGAACAGGAAAATAAAAAAATATACTTGCAGAAAAGTGTATGTCTCAAAACATCTATCGATGAATGTCAAACTATGACACTATAATTCAGAAGTCAGACTGTCAGTCTTCTAAGTATCAGAGTGCCTATTTGTGAACAATAATACCCCCACTAAGATGGCAGCTGTATCAAGGTAACGATGTAGATAATTTCGTTCTGGAACATGAAGAGGCTGTTGATCCTGATGAAATGGGAGACCCAATTTTGAGGTCAGAGTATGACAGAGCTGTGAGTGACCTAAATAGGAACAAGGCACCTGGAATTGATGATATTCCCTCTGAATTACTGACTCCCTTAGGAGAAACCAGCATGGTAAGGTTATTTCATTTAGTGTGCAAGATGTATGAGACAGGAGAAGTCCCATCCGATTTTCGCCAGAATGTTGTTATACCTATTCCCAAGAAAGCCGGTGCTGACAGGTGTGAAAACTACCGCACTATTAGTTTAGTATCTCATGCCTGCAAAATTTTAACACGGATTATTTACAGAAGAATGGAAAAACAAGTTGAAGCTGAGTTGGGGGAAGATCAATTTGGCTTCAGAAGAAATGTAGGAACACGTGAAGCAATCCTGACTTTACGTCTGATCTTAGAGGATCGAATAAAGAAGGACAAGCCCACGTACATGGCATTCGTAGATCTAGAAAAGGCATTCGATAATGTTGATTGGACCAGGCTATTTTTGATTCTGAAGATGATAGGGATCAGATACCGAGAACGAAGAATTATCTACAACCTGTATAAAAATCAGTCTGCAGTGATAAGAATCGAGGGCTTTGAAAAAGAAGCAGCAATCCAGAAAGGAGTGAGGCAAGGCTGCAGTTTGTCCCCTCTCCTTTTCAATGTTTACATAGAACAGGCAGTAAAGGAAATCAAAGAGAAATTTGGAAAGGGAATCACAGTCCAAGGAGAGGAAATCAAAACCTTGAGATTTGCCGATGATATTGTTATTTTATCTGAGACTGCAGAAGATCTCGAGATGTTGCTGAATGGTATGGATGAAGTCTTAGGTAAGGAGTGCAAGATGAAAATAAATAAGTCCAAAACAAAAGTAATGGAGTGCAGTCGAACGAAGGCAGGTGATGTAGGAAATATTAGATTAGGAAACGAAGTTTTAAAGGAAGTAGATGAATATTGTTACTTGGGTAGTAAAATAACCAACGATGGCAGAAGTAAGGAGGACATAAAATGCAGACTAGCACAAGCAAGGAAGAGCTTTCTTAAGAAAAGAAATTTGCTCACTTCAAACATTGATATCGGAATTAGAAAGATGTTTTTGAAGACTTTTGTGTGGAGCGTGGCATTGTATGGAAGTGAAACATGGACGATAACTAGCTCAGAAAGAAAGAGAATAGAAGCTTTTGAAATGTGGTGTTACAGAAGAATGCTGAAGGTGAGATGGATAGATCGAATCACGAATGAAGAGATACTGAATCGAATTGGTGAGAGGAGATCGATTTGGCTAAATTTGACGAGAAGAAGAGATAGAATGATAGGACACATCTTAAGACACCCAGGACTTGTTCAGTTGGTTTTTGAAGGAAGTGTAGGTGGCAAGAACGGTAGGGGTAGACCAAGGTATGAATATGACCAACAGATTAGAGCAGATGTAGGATGCAATAGTTACGTAAAAATGAAAAGGTTAGCACAGGATAGGGTGGCATGGAGGGCTGCATCAAACCAGTCTATGGACTGATGACTTAAACAACAACAAGAGCTTTTGAATTACATGAAAGAAAGTTCCTGGGAAAGATAAGAGGACCAAGGATTCTGCCTATTGGAAGGCGATGGTATAAACCAAGCTGTGAACTCTACCATTCCAAGGAAACCTCACACATGCCATTAGAAGAAGATGGCTGGCTTTCTACCGACACCTGTGGAGAATGGACTCCCACAGGCTGTCCTATAAGATCTTTAAAGTAGCCAACAAGCATGTAAAAGTAATCTCGCAGTACATAATATTAATCAAGCCGCAATAACTAACAGAGGTAACTACTGGTCACCTACCAAAATTACGCCCTTCCTAACATTCCTTTCAGAAGCTAAACTCAATGAGACCAGGAAATTGTCCGAGGAATGCAAGATAGAGTTCAGCAAGAAAATGGGGATTACTGGGTCAAGAGAAAAGCACAAAGAATCAACAAGAATGTAGCTGCCGAACCCACTACAAAGAACACTTGAAGCGCAAAACAACGATAACAATAACACAGCTAAAACACAAGCACCGTGGTTCACATGCGGCCCAAACTAACTCAAAAAAGTAAACACGGAGTGTCGACTTTCATTTAAATCCCATTTGAGAGTTTTCTATAGAAATATTTCCCGGAAACTGGCAATAAATATGCAGTTTTAAAGCATGGCGTACAGTATATGTCGTTTTTATTAATCGTGAATGTAGTGGTTATGAGTGTACGATTCAGTTCTCACTAATACACTCCAAATTATGGTTTTAAGCCAATTCCTCATTTTACAGTCTTATCTTGCAGCCTTGAATTAAGAAAGACGTGCTTCAGAATTATCGCACCATTACGGCCTGAATTCACTAGCTGCTCTTTTTTCAAACCTTCTTTTATTTTCAAACCTATTAATATTTCTAATAAATTTGTTGTGATATGTAGTGTAACCGAGGTAATTGAATCAATCTATTCTATTCACTTTTTAGGTGAAATCATGCCAAAATATTCGATTACATGTCATCTCATCCGTATCATAGAATGAAATGTATTGTAATCATTTCACAGTTATGTGTGGTACAGGTTATTTGACATATATTTAAATAACCTTACCGTAAACACTCCTTACGTATGACTCATTCTTTGGTTCTCCATCCAGTCCAGATCTGCACTTACCTGAAACACAAAAATATTAAAACAAACATTAAAAACTACCTTAAACTCAGAATTTTGCTTTACGTCACACCGACACCAGTATTATGGCAACGATGGGATATTAGAGGGCTAGGAGTGGTAAGGAAGCGACCGTGGCCGTATCTGAGGCACAGCCCCAACATTTGCCTGGTGTGAAAATTGTAAACCAGTGATGACCATTTTCAGGGCTGCTGACAGTGTGGTATCTCCCGAATGCAAGTTGATAGTTACGCGGCCCAATTCATTCGGCCACTTGACGGGTACCTAGAATTCTATGTTGATGTGAATAGCTAAAGTATGTGATACAGAAGAAATCTCAGGGGCGTGATAGCCGAGTGGCATCGTCAGTGGCTTCTAAGCAAGGAGACACTTGTTCGAATTTCGGTCAATGTGCCTGGAATCCTTCGCTGTGGTTCAGATCCTCCGTAAACTAGAGGTCCTTGGCCCACGCTAGAATCACGAAATGAGTTTGGTTTAGGTGAAAATACGAAAGATTCAAGTGTTGTCGAGGTTAATATTGCCAAAAAAAAAACCGCCATTTGCTCACTTCGTGTTGAACCTGACGCAGGAATTGCAGCTAAATCAAGTTCTTGCAAGAAAATGTTTAGCTCACATCAGGAAAAATAAGAGGTACCTAAAAGTATGCAAAGAGGACAAAAATAACCCAGTGTGTGTAGTGGGGGGGGGGGGCAAGAGTATCGTAAGAACTGTCTGAAGTAAAAACTTGAGTAGTAAAACATGAGCACCGTTTTCCTTGGTTATGTATAATTGCAGGATATACATCGATACCAGCAACATGATCTTAGTTAATCGTAATAAGAAGGGATATTATTTAACAAATACCTAAAAGGAATTATAAATATTTTGTGGCACATTTTAGGTAAAAAATTGCACTTTCTAAATCAAGATGTATACAGAAATGTAGGCTGAAAACGGTATTCTGTTTAAACAATTATTATTATTATTATTATTATTATTATTATTATTATTATTATTATTATTATTATTATTATCAATCCGTTGTTTTAATGAATTGCAGAGGGATAAGATTCGCCTGGGATGAATGAGTGGACAAGGAATTAAATAAAGCAGAACTTAACAAACCGGGCAAGTTGGCCGTGCGCGTAGAAGTGTGCGGCCGTGAGCTTGCATCCGGGAGATAGTAGGTTCGAATCCCACTGTCGGCAGCCCTGAAGATGGTTTTCCGTGGTTCCCCATTTTCACACCCGGCAAATGCTGGGGCTGTACCTTAATTAAGGCCACGGCCTCTTCCTTCCAACTCCTAGGCCTTTCCTATCCCATCGTCGCCATAAGACCTATCTGTGTCGGTGCGACGTAAAGCCCCTAGCAAAAAAAAAGAACTTAACAAAACAAATTTTGAAATTTTATTTCTACCCTCACTTTTTAATTAAAAAATTTCAATAATCACCTGTCGGTTGTCGGCAATTGAAGTACTTACACACCGTTGTCCCGATTTGGGCTTATCTATTGATCATCAGTTATATGTTTAACTGCTCCCAAAAGAGAACTAACCATAAAATACTCTCCACACGCCAATAAACTTGCATGGTTACCATTGCTCATACTAAGTGGCCTTACTTTATTATAAAAAGAAAAGGTTGGACATGACTGAACATAAACAAAAGGCTAGGAGGGGAAACACTTGTCCTTCTTATAGAAATATTAAAAACCCTAAGTGGACTTAAGGCCCAATAATACAGACTCTAAACTTATTCTAAACCCGGGTGACTAAGTAAGAAATATTAAAGCCAAATGTGATTAAAGAAATTTAGAGGTTTTGAAAACTGTAGTCACCCCGTGCCAAGTTGAATGGGATCCGACAGAGGGTAGTCACTCTTTGTACCCTTACATTACATGTTTGCAAGTACGGAATGGGATATAGTCCTCAGACTTGCCGAAAATCCTACATTTAAATTACAAAATTAGAAATGTACATAAAATAGGTTGAAATCTACCCCTCAAACTATGCGCAGGCGCTATCACATAGCTATGAAAATTCTGCCATTACCTTGAATTGCTGGGCCTCCCTAACTCCAGCCGCACCTCTGCCTCCTGGTTCACGTCAATACATCCTCCTCACACTGGAGCAATTCAGACAATACCGCCCTAAAACGCTCAGCTATTATAGTAGTTTTGACGGGAAGCTTCCAGAACTCTTTACTGATAGGCAGGATTCCTGTACACACCCCCAATTTTAATTGGCTGGAGAAAATATTTACGGGTTTCTGATACGTTGATTACTATTGAAGAAAGAACTGACTGAAGTGTTGGCAGCTTTGTTACCTATCAATCCTCAAACCCTAAGATTTGCCAACTGACAAAATAAACATTTCTTTATGCAACAATTAGAGTTCTTCCCGCTAGAGGGAGCAATTTAAACGATGATAGAGACATCTAACATTTGAATACCAAAGTATCTTTTTGAACACCAGTTCAAGTTTGTTTATAAAAATGGCCTTATAGAAGGCGCGCAGTTTAACTGGCTGGGAAAGGTGTACTACCGGTGCAATTATTATTATTATTATTATTATTATTATTATTATTATTATTATTATTATTATTATTATTATTATTATTATTATTATTATTATTATTATAGCCGAAGGTGCAAATAATCAACCTTAAAAATTTCTAGTGTCGTACACGAATATATATTGAGAAATGTTTACCGGAATTTTGAGTATTCAGCAGGAGCGAGATAGGCAGGTCTTTCTCACATGAACTAGCTTTCGTGCACCCGTCATGGTGAGTTAGTTTCTGTAACTGCACCATTACGTAAAAGCATCTAACTGAGATGAGCGGGAGAGACAGAGCACTTCTACTTAAAAGAGTCGCTCAGCGTCATATTATTGATAAGTTTCGGGGACTTAGAACATTGTAGGCCATGACAAGTCATCACTATTGGTCGTTTTGTTCATTGCTAAGCATCGAGGCCATACAACTTTCTCATTCCTGCGTTGCAGCCTTGAGGAGATGCCTCCAACCAGAGCGGTTTTCAGCTTTCCTTAGGAAGATCTGAAGAGGTACCTCATTGATCTTCTTTGCCTGATCTAACCACAGCCAGAAAAAGAAGAGGAACCTCAAAGTATCAAAGGAGGACACAAATAATCCAAAGTATAGGGCAAGAGTATACTATGAACTTTCTGAATTATTGTTATTATTATAATAGGTAAAGATGCTAAAGGACAGTGGTTCTTCCTTCTAGAGCGGTACTGGGGATTCGGGACTTAGACTTTATACCACCCCTACCCCTCTACGATTTTTCCTTCCTTCATTTTGCGATTGACAATTATTTCATGTTACCCTTAATTCTTGGTGAGCTATATTCATTATCTCCCTGAACAACCGGGGAATAACCTCCTGCGTCGCGTCTCATGAGAGACATCACCAACCTTGCCCGTTAGTTCGTCAGCGTGACTGCTGAACCACATCTTCATGTCATCGATACTCGGCCACTGAAGCCTTAGCCACAAATACCTAATTTCGTGAAAACTTCCATCCTTAAGGCTCGTGTACTGAGGCACAAATAAAATAAGGAATAGTAGATTGCTCGAAATGTTAATGAAAATAGCCTTGTATTTTATCCTTCCTGTAGTTGGAGCCTTACTTCCTTGACAGGAATGGTAAGGAGTATTCTCGCTGACTACAACACATGTGTGAGGTAATCCAGGCAAAAGCGTCTCTTGAAGATATTTCTGGAAATTCGTAGAATCTCATGAAGGTAATCTCTGAGTTTATTTTGTCTTTAAAAATAAGACAGACTTCTTCAGAAAAACCCTTATCATTACCTGCATACGTAAGAACCTGTCTCTGTCCAGAGCTAGCATAAGAGACGACCCAATTTCGTGATAACTTTGCCAACACTTCTTAACCGTATAATGGGGAGGAACCCATATGTCATCAATATATACAATAGCACGACCTTCCCTACGATATTTCACAATACCTTGAGGGTAGCGCAATCTCGAAGTAACGATAGTATTCCTTTCCCATACTACTCATCCATAATTCTTTTTGGAAAATATAAACCACTTCTCGCAATATCTTCTTCCATGTGTCTATGCTTCCTTCGAAATTAATTTACTCCTTAACGCTGCATTAGTCACGTGTACGGTGGTGATTTTTTGCTGTAAATTTAACATGCTTGAGGTTAGAAGCCCATCTCCCCTCCTAGCTTCCTGTCTCGGAAGTGGTGACATGCAGTAGTGTTGTGACCTTCATGCAATACAAATGTCACGAGATGCTGCCAGCTATATCTCAGAGATACGACGCGAGGAAATTTGTAAAGTATCAATGTTTATCTCAAAAATGCATTTGATTTTCTGTGAATTATCCCATTATTGTTTGTGCTAGTGCTTGCATCTCGAGATCTTCTGAAATTGAAAAATAAGATGAAGATGATTTGTAAAACTGTATTGTGTTCAGTGAGTTGTTTGACTAATCAGTAGCACTGCAAGCTCAGCATCCTGAAGGCTGTGAAAACAACAGTCAGATAACTAGTTTAATTGTTTCAAATATGCCAGTGTCCTTTCTCAATATTGCAATGGATATGTTGTAAACAAATCTTAACGTGCATTTTATGTTGGTTTATATCTTCTACAAATTATATAGGGGTTGCGTAGATTGACTGAACGTATTATCTCCCAGATACGACGCGAGCACTGGTGATACTTTTAGGACACACCTGATGCAGTGTTAAGAATTGGAAATGTCCTCACCGCAGGAACTTCTACTTTATCGCAAAAGAATCGTGGGCTATCCTAATAATGCACCTGTCCATGTTACCTACAGCAATGCGATGAGTTCTAGACCTATTGTTGCCTGGTTTGCTCAGCTTCTCATCCCCACGAGCAGACCTTCTCTATTTATACGTTGAAAAGTCTATCCACACTTGTGCGGGGGGCGGGGGTTGATTAGCTCAGCGGCTTATCTGTTAGCCATCAGCGCGGAAGTCGATTACCGTTTCCTTTATCTCTGTCTCCATTATGGAATGAAATAAGTCTTAAAATAGCACATCTGTCTCCAGCACGTTGCACGCGCTTTAGGCACTAGCAGACTAAGCAACTATACAAGTTTCCATTCCGTACCTCGAACGGGCGTCTTAGAGGCGAAGGAGATCTGCGGAGAAGGTGAGGTAGTTGGCGGCCGTGGCCTATACCAGGATGTTTTCTGGCATACTCCTTAGTGCAGGAGAATGGAGAATAGAAAACCACGAAGAACCATTCTCAGGACAGCCGACGGTGGGGACGAAACACTCTCCGTCTTCCGAATGCATAGGTCAGCCTTGGCCATCTGTCCTCTGATCGGTTGGTCAATCGAAGTGCAGAACTCTTCGACCACGGGCCGGCCGTCAGCACTCATCCTCTGCTCGGTCGCTCGGAGTGCAGAGCTGTCGAACCACGGACCAGCCGTGACCACTCGTCCTCTGCTCGGTCGGTCGGAGTGCAGAGCTGTCGGACCACGGACCAGCCGTGGCCCCCTGTCCTCTGATCGGTTGTTCGGTCGGAGTGCAGAACTGTCGGACCACGGACCAGCCATGGCCATCTCTGCTCGCTCAGTCGGAGTGCAGAACTATCGGACCACGGACCAGCCGTGGCTACTCGTCCTCTGCTCGGTCGGTCGGAGTGCAAAACTGTCGGACCACGGACCAGCAGTGGCCCCCTGTCCTCTGATCGGTTGTTCGGTCGGAGTGCAGAACTGTCGGACCACGGACCAGCCGTGGCTACTCGTCCTCTGCTCGGTCGCTCGGAGTGCAGAGCTGTCGAACCACGGACCAGCCGTGACCACTCGTCCTCTGCTCGGTCGGTCGGAGTGCAGAGCTGTCGAACCACGGACCAGCCGTGACCACTCGTCCTCTGCTCGGTCGGTCGGAGTGCAGAGCTGTCGGACCACGGGCCAGCCGTGGCCCCCTGTCTTCTGATCGGTTGTTCGGTCGGAGTGCAGAACTTTCGGACCGCGGACCAGCCATGGCTATCTCTGTTCGGTCGGTCGGAGTGCAGAGCTGTCGGACCACGGACCACGGACCAGCCGTTGTCCCCTGTCCTCTGATCGGTTGTTCGGTCGGAGTGCAGAACTGTCGGACCACGGACCAGCCATGGCCATCTCTGCTCGGTCAGTCGGAGTGCAGAGCTGTCGAACCACGGACCAGCCGTGGCCACTTGTCGTCTGCTCGGTCGTTCGGAGTGCAGAGCTGTCGAACCACGGACCAGCCGTGGCCACTCGTCATCTGCTCGGTCGGTCGGAGTGCAGAGCTGTCGAACCACGGACCAGACGTGGATACTCGTCGTCTGCTCGTTCGGTCGGAGTGCAGAGCTGTCGGACAACCACCACCTACCCGGATCTTTCGTCGACTTTGTGTAGTGAGTCACGATGTCGCGAATGTTGTGGCCTGTCAACCGGTATGGGATTTGACAGTCCTATGTTCAAAGTTATTTCCGTCGCTTGCGTTGCTTGCTGCTGAAATAGCTTAAATTCGGACGTGAGGTCATGGCTGGCCAGTGTGTGGCCTGGCGCTAGGCGCTGGTGTTAAGTCAAGATGACTCTCGGCCGTCGGTCTCGTAGTTCTTTAGTGGGTTGGCTAGCGGGTTGCCTGCGGTAGGCAGTCTCTTCTATAGTTTGTTGGCCATGATTAGGGCTCGGAAGTTGAGAACCTATAAAATGCCTAAAAATTACAACTAAAATATTCAAAAATGACGTAAATTGCGATCCAAAATCACTCAAAATTTTAGTTTTAATTAAGTATTTAATGAAGGAATATATGTTTAAAAATGAAAAGTTCTGGTGATACGCAACATACAGTGTAAAATTATAAGAGTGAAATACTTCTTCATTCAGGCATTATGTATTTTTAGATTAACATAATTTAAAAAAGGGATTCTGTGTTTGTTGAAAAAGTACTTGCAGAATTTAGAATTAAATATTTTTTCCACCTAGAATGAATTCAGTAAACCCGCAACGGACATCTTGTAGAAATTAACTGAAATTAGTATAACTGAAATCATATTTGGCTTAACCACACTGGGGTTACAGAAACTGAAATTCCGAAACTTTACCTCAGTTGGCTTTGCAGTATATCTTAATAGTCGTCTCCAGGTTCTTAGCTGTAAAGGATCGTGGGGTATTGAGACAATACGTTGCGAAACACCGAGAAAATTCCCCCCATATCAATGGATGGGAAGGGTTCATACCTGAATGAAGTAAGATCTTCCTTTTCGAAAGCACTCACATCAACATTTTCTCCTTCCAATATTTTACTTATCTTTCACATAATTTGATACCGCTGGATTTTTTCAAGCAATACTTTCAATTTTAATTTCATTCCACTTTCTCTTTCTTCAGATATGGTACTAAGGAAATTATATTTAACAGGTTATGGATGAACTAATGATGACTCGAGTTCAGAATGGGCAGTACAAATATTATCAAAAGAAGATGAAGTTGCAAAAGCAAGCCATTAAGAGCTAATGTTCGCTAAAAAGCGACAATAAGCCAGAAAGCACTGACAAAGGCAAAAATGGACAAATAAAATCCACCAATTTTTGACCTACAATGACCTAGCCCCGTCTTCGGACACTCGAGAAAGAAAGAGTTTTCCGCAGCTTCCGACTCTAGCCATGATCCTCCAAGCTAATGTTACAGCATTCGTCGTGAATGTCGGTATTTCTAGTAAACCAATCAGCCCCTGTAATGAGGCGAAGTGCCCGGTTCTTTACGGATTACACTCTATTTAAGTGGCTTCCGGTGGCAATGCCCCATATACGACAGACATCCTCAAATATCGGCCTAATCACAGTGACATAGAGCAGGATCTTGTTTTCAGCGGAAAAGCTATTTTTAGCGTTCAGTAACGGGAATAGTTGAGATACCCTTCTGTGGGTTACGGACGAAATTTGATATGCTGACGGAATGTCACTCCTCGATGCAGTGGAATACCCAGGTACTTAGAAGTTGGAGACCGTCTGATGATGATAATAATGGAGTATGGCCTCCGGAGAAGCCTGGTGGGGGTCTTTTTCTCGTAGACGGCATATTAGGTGACCTGCATGTCTGTGAAGATGAGGGCCCTACCTAGGATGATTGCTAATGCTGAATACGTCACACATACCTAGCCCCCGAGCCATTGGAATTAACCACTTAAGGTTAAAACCCCGGACCCTGCCGGGAATCAAACCCGGGACCATATGGCCCAAAGGCCATCACGCTAACCACTTAGCCATGGAGCCGAACGATCTTCTCATGACTTCGCTAAAGAAGGCTACTTGTACGCCGCAACGTACTCTGCAACGGCTGACCTTTTAGCAGACTGATGCACTAAGGTAGGTTAGATGCACGTTCAGAGAGCTAGAGGAATGAGAGAACAGTGAGGGAACTGGGAGACCTACCGCTCTCCGGCATTCATTATTTTCTGGGAGCATAGTAGAGTACCATTTTAATTTTCTTCACCTCTTCTTCTTTCTTTCTTAATCTGTTTACCCTCCAGGGTTGGTTTTTTTCTCGGACTCAGCGAGGGATTCCACCTCTACCGCCTCAAGGCCAGTGTCCTGGAGTGTGAGATTTTGGGCCAGGGGTACAACCGATGAGGAGGACCAGTACCTAGCCCAGACGGCCTCACCTGCCATGCTGGACAGGGGTCTTGTGTACGGTTAGCAATATTGGAAGGGATAGAGAAGGAAGAGGGAAGGAAGCAGCCGTGGCCATAAGTTAGGTACCATCCCAGCATTTTCCTGGAGGGGAAGTTGGAAACCACGGAAGCCCACTTCGAGGATGGCTGAGGAGGAAATCGAACTCCCCTTTACGTAGCTGATCTCCTGACGCTGTGTGAAACCCATTCATTTACCTCCCAATCCTCTAAATGGCCTCCACAGCATGCTATGGAGATAGCATTCCTTCCTTTCTCTACCGTTACAGTACTTGGTGTGGATCAACACAAGATTCCATCTCTGAAAGGCTTGTACCATCTTCTACTTCTTGTGAAATAGAAAAGAAGAAAATAGTAGTCTACAAGGACTTTGGTTATGTGCCCTACATGTGCAGAATAGCAATTAAGTTAGAGAAGAAATTTAGCAAGAGAGAGAAGCTTTACGTGAAGATTGCCTTCATAGAATGCTAGTAATAGCATTGTAGAAATCTATGAAGAATTCAACTCAACAGCAACGAGAACTTGAACTCTACATAAATTTGCTACTAAAATAAAGTTTAGAAATCAGATAACAGAAAAGGGTATTTCAAAACAATTAGAAAATTGCACAACAGTTAAAAATGTTAATTTAAACAACGAAGAATAGAGGGGGATGAAACATTTAAAAAATAACGCGGAATGATTCCTTGAAGAACATACAAACGATCAGGAAATAATTTATGTTGTCTGTGCATCCGTAGAAAAATAACTTCATAATTTTAATAAAATATCGCCATTATTACGTAAAAGAAAGTATTAAGCAAAACTATATTTTCTTTCTAATCAATTGGCTTTTCGTCTCACCGACACAGATAGGTTTTATGGCGACGATGAGACTGGAATGGGCTAGGAGTGGTAAGGAAGAAGCCATGGCCTTAATTAAGGCACAGCCCTAGCTATTGCCTGGTGTGAAAATGGAAAATGACGGAAACCATCTTCAGGGCTGCCGAAAGTGTGGTTCGAAACCACTATCTCTCGAATGCAAGCTCACAGCTGCGCCCGGTCGAAGTAAATAAAAGAAATAAGGGTTAAATGACTACAAATTTAGAGAACTTAAAATGTAAAGTATGAATTCCGATATCTGTATGGTAATGGCGTTATAATCAATGAATCCCTGTTGGGTTTGGTAATTAGTGTAGTTTTGTTCCTGCACAAACGGAACACGCTCAACAACTAAATAAAATAACAAATCCAATACTTGGAATTCGTTGAAAGAGTAGAATGAATTAAACACCGACATTTCATACACAACTAAAAACACAAATAATGCAAATGCTGATTCAATTATAAAATCTGTACAGATTAAAAAATTGAATTTAACATCATCTCCCCAAATAAGGTACAAAGAAGTATAAAAGGCCCACCTCCGTGGTGTAGTGCTTAGTGTGATTAACTGCTACCCCAGGAGGCCCGGGTTCGATTCCAGGCTCGGCCACGAAATTTGAAAAGTAGTACGACGGCTGGAACGGGGTCCACTCAGCCGCGGGAGGTCAACTTAGTAGAGGGGGGTTCGATTCCCTTCTTATACATCCTCGAAGTGATTTCCGTGGTTTCCCACTTCACCAGGAAAATGCCGGGATAGTGCCTAACTTGAGGCCACGGCCGCTTCCTTCCCTCTTCCTTCTCTATCCTTTCAAATATTCGTATCTCCTCACCAGGCCCCTGTTCAGCATAGCAGGTGATGGCACCTTGACGAGGTACTGGTCCTCCTCCTCAGTTGTATCCCCGACCCAAAGTCACACGCTCCAGGACACTGCCCTTGAGGTGGTACAGGTGGGTTCCCTCGCTGAGTCCGAGGGGAAAACTGACCCTGGAGGGTAAAGAAATTAAGAAAGAGAGTAAGAAAGAAAGAAAGAAAGAAAAAGAAATATAAAAGAATTCGAAATTTTATTGATTGTAAAATGGTGCCTTCTTCCTCCTCTCAGCCATTATCCCGTTTCATTTGCGGCATGCTCTAAGAGTTTGGGTTTTATAAAATAATGGACAACTTACAATTACCATAAAGCAGTATAATAGAACTACGTCCGAATTATTGGCTGAATAGTCAGCGTTGAGGCCTTGGTTCCGAGGGTCCCGGGTTCGATCCCCAGCTGGATCGGGGACACACTTTTACTAGTTGTTTAAGTCACGCCGACGCAGATGGGATAGAGAAGATCTAGAAGTGGGAAGGAAGCGGCCGTGGCTTAATTGAGGTACAGCCCCAGCAACTGCGTGGTCGGGAAATGGGAAACCTCGAAAAACAATTTCCAGGACTGCCGAGAGTGGGTTTCGACCTATTAACTCCAGAAAGCTTCCACACTGACGTTGATAATAATAATAATAATAATAATAATAATAATAATAATAATAATAATAATAATAATAATAATAATAATAATAATAATAATAATAATAATAATAATCTGTCACCTACTGTTGGCGGATAGTGAACTGTCGAAATTTCACTCAAACGAAGAGTTCTTCAACGTATCAGTAGATCTAGAGGCACAGATCATTCACATCAATCACCTTTAAACGCCGAAAGGCAGCGTGCGGCTTCGATTTTGTAACGTTCAGCACAGAAAGTGAACGCATACCGAGCTATGCTGCTCAGCTTGAAAATTTATTTCTTTACAGCAATCTTATATTTTATTTTAAGTGACTGTTGATATCGTGATAATAGCCACAGAACCTCTAATTTTACGTGCAATCCAAACCACAGGGTCATGACATTTCATATCAAAATTCCCGTATGCTTCAGTACAGGTTTGAACGACGCCTGCCTTGATCGGAGGGCAGCGACTATGCCACTCGACTACCAGGCCCCATAATTTAGTGCCATCTTTATTTTACAGGAGATACTGAAATCATACCAGCTGCTGTAATACGTTATTGTGTTTGGTTTATTATATAAGAGCAAATAATATAAAATTATATTGTTGGCAATCTAGGTCAACAACTCCGAGTACATCGCTTGTTCGAAGTACTGTATCTCCGTTGACGTGTTTCCAGGAGTTCAGTAGGCAAACCACCGAAACCCACCATTCCATGAATATGCCAGGAAAGCCTTTTGATAATTTTGATTTGGCAGTTTATCACGTCAGACTGCTGCAATCACTCAAACCAGTCGCAGAGTCGGGAACTGAACACAAACCTACTACAGGAAAAAATAGTGTTCCTAATCCCTAAACCAGGACATCAGGAAGGACAATTAATTAATGAAATCACACACACGCAAGCGTGTTTCAGGAGGAAGAATAAATATCTACGGACCGAGTGGCTGAGAAGGTTGAGACGCAGGCCTTCTGAACGCAACATGGCAGGTTCAACGCTAACTACGGTGGTGTTTGGTGGTGCTCAAATACGTGAAGCCTCGTGTCTGTAGATTTACTGTCACGTAAAGGAACTCCAGCGGGACAGAATTCCGGCACCTCGACGTCTCCGAAAACAGTTAAGGAATTAGTTATTGGGAAGTAAGGATATTATTATTATTATTATTATTATTATTATTATTATTATTATTATTATTATTATTATTATTATTATTATTATTATTATTATTATTATTATTATTATTATTATGCCTTTACTGGCGAGATGTAGTGTTTAAAGTTCACTATGTCTTCTGGTATGGGCTATATCAAATTTGTTATTTTCATTGACCTGTCTCAGTCTCATCCTTGGCTTTGACAATATGAAAGTGACTGAGGTATGAGTGATGTTAGTAATACCATTGCTTATGCATCCAGTCCCTGTTATGAATGTTGTGAAAATATCAATCATAGGGTCGGTTGGTGCATGCATTTCAGTGGGCTTGGCAGATTGATATGTAATAGGAACGGCTAGCTTGGTGAGGAAAGCAACGGGAAACTACCTCACTCCTCAATTCCCTAGTACGCCTCTTCAGTGATGCCTAAGCTATTTACGACAGCTGTTGGCGGAGCTGCAGAGGTTCAAACCAGCCTTCGGGCTGAATACCCAAAATAAAACATTTATTATTATTATTATTATTATTATTATTATTATTATTATTATTATTATTATTATTATTATTATTATTATTATTATTATTATTATTATTATTATTGAAACATTCAGTAGTATGATCTATTTCATGAAAGAAAGTTCATGTGAACGTGTGTGCAATGGTTGTGGAATTACAGCTGTTCGTAGAGTACGCATATGCACAACCCTTAAAACATCAATTATACAAAAGTGAATAATTAATATATTTACAGATGCATTAACCTTACATAATGTGCATCAGTTCAACACAAATGACCTATGGATGCATTTATTTATGCATAAACCTACGTCCACATACACACATTGGGGACATGTTAACATGACATCTTTTAATCGAAATTGATGGTGTATTAGTGACAAATAGAAAGCTTGCATTCGGGAGATGTTGGGTTCAAACCCAACCGTCGTCAGCGCTGAAGATGGATTTTCGTCGTTCCCCATTTTCACACCAGGCAAATGTTGAGGCAATAACTTGATTAAGGCCATTGCCGCTACCATCCCAGCCTTATCACTGCCCCATCCCTGCGCTGTGTTATTCCAAAGTTAAAGCACTAGCAAAAAGCCACAGTTCTAGCCTTTCAGGCAAGTAACTCGATGTTGACAACATCCTAGGGATATGAGCTACGAATTTTAGGTAAATAAAATGTAATAAAGTATGAGATTATATACGTTATTCCTAAAAATTACAATCGTTTTCTTTATCATCGTTATCCGGTTAATTAGATTAGCAGTTTTCCTTTTTCTACCATTAAAATCGCTAATGTGAGTCAATGCAGTGTGCATAAGTTTCAAAAACCGAAAGTAAATGAATTAGACTAGGATTTGTAAAAAAAAAGAAGGAAACAAGTGATTTTCGGCTGATTTTCCGAAACTGCATTTAGGTCGGAAGTAATGAAATGGCGTATGGCTTTCAGTGCCGGGAGATCCCAGGACGGGTTCGGCTCGCCAGGTGCAGGTCTTTCGATTTGACACCCGTAGGCGACCTGCGTGTGGTGATGAGGATGAAATGAAGATGAAGACAACACATAAACCCAGCCCCCGTGCCAGGCAAATTAACCAATGATAGTTAAAATTCCCCACCCTGCCGGTAATCTAACCCGGAACCCCTGTGAACAAAGGCCAGCACGCTAACCATTTAGCTATGGAGCCGAACAGGTCGGAAGTGATGTATACATTTATTTTGATAGAGCTGTCCAAGTCTCACAATTTGAAAACCTTCTGGGCCCTTTAGCCATTCAAATCTCGGCACAATTGACGAAATTGCTTAATTTTACGTTCTTCGTAATATGGAGTCCCCTACTTTGTCTGATGAGAAATATCTTCAGCATTAAAATGAAAGCAAGGAAATGAAGGACACACGCTTCATTTACAGTTATGTAATAATTATTATAATAATAATGGCCTTACGTCCTACCAATTGCTTATGTGATTTTCGGAGACATCAAGATTCCAGAATGTTGTCCTTTGGTAGTTCGTTTCCGTGCCAGTAAACCTATTGACACGTGAGTGACGTGTTTCACCACTTGAAACACCAAAGGACTGTGGCGGGATCGAACCCGCCAAGTTGAGCTTGGAAGGCAAGAGCTCTACTCATCCCTGTCCGTGGGTAATACTGTCAGTCAGCAGCGAATGCAGAAGATTACTTCACTCCTACTGGGTAAGGGAAAGTAGCGGAACGCATGAAGGATCGTATTTCCTCAGTGGAGGTTTGTACCCTCCCACCTCCACTACCACATTTCGAAATATCTGTATACTGGCGCTGAAACAAGAGATTGGCGGTAAATTCACGAAGTACCGCATCAAACTGAAGTGCAGTAATGACCCGGAACACGAGCGTGCTCCACGAGCCGCAAAAGTCGATACGGAGCTTGTGCGATTCCCAACCCACAGATACGCATACCGCAGCGGCGAGCACATTCTAGCCAATCTAATCTTCACCTACACTTTATCTACCAGTTTATCGACAGAATGTGCAATATCCTTCAAGTAAACTCAGTCATTGTTGCTCAACATTCCTTAATTAGAGATTAGAAACGCGAAAAGTCGTATAACTTACCTATAGTACATTGTGGTCCAACGGATGAAGTGCGATAAACGACAAAACCTACTTCCCGCTTCATAATCTCTCAACATGACTAAGATTCTTACTCTCGGCCCCATGTAATACTCGTCCTCTAGATCCAATAATAATAATAATAATAATAATAATAATAATAATAATAATAATAATAATAATAATAATAATAATAATAATAATAATAATAAAGTCGGCTACAAAATTTTCTCTGCATGCCTGTTGAAAAGAATACAAGAACAACTAGAGCATAAAATTGGTGAATATCAAGCTGGGTTCAGCCCTCACAGATCATGCACTGAACAGATCTTTAACCTCAAAATCGCTCTAAAATTCAGGGCCCTCAGAAACCTTCCAATCATCTGTACCTTCGTAGATTTCAAGAAAGCTTATGATTCAGTTGATCGTCAATCTCTGTTCGGCATCCTGAAAGAACAGGGACTAGACTCCAAAACGCTAAACTTGACCAAACAGACCCTCACTGACACGAAGTCAAGTGTGAAATTCATGGGAGAAATCTCAGACGAATTCCTGATAAAAACTGGTGTCCGGCAAGGAGATGGACTATCACCCCTCCTCTTCAACCTCGTACTAGATAAGGTGATGAGGGAATGGGAAAACGAAATGAAAGCACAAAATAGCTGGAACCCAGTAAACATCGGGACACGAAAAAACAAGCTTGAAATTCCATGCTTAGCCTTCGCGGATGACCTGGCCCTTTTGTCCAGCGATGAAGTCACAGCAATAAAGCAAGTTGAAATTCTCCAAGAATGTGCCAGAAAGGTCGGACTTCATATCTCCTTCCAGAAAACTGAATTTTTCTGTGCAAAACTAGACATCCATAGCCTCAATACAAAATACGGACAAGTCAACAGAGTCCCTCACTTCAAATACCTGGGCGAAATCCTCGAACCAATCGGACAAGAGAAAATAGCCCAAAACAACCGTGTCCAAAAACCCAGAAGAGCTTATGGGAGAACAAGAGAAATCTACAACAAAAAATGTATGTCTCTCCACGTTAAGATTAAACATTACAATACTGTAATCAAACCGGAGGCTTTATATACAGGGGAAACTCTAACGCTTCATAGAAAGGGCGAACTGGAAAATATCCTAAAAGAAGAGCGAAAAATCACGAGGAAAGCTTTAGGACCAAGACACACGGGAGAAGGGTACCGCCTCCAAACCGGGAAATCCACAGAAAAATTATCTAACATTGCGGCAGACCTCAGGAACAAAAGGCTAAAATTTTATGGACATGTTAAGAGGCTTCCAGAAACTAGACTAACCCACCAAGTTCTTGAAAGAGTTGACAAAGTGAAGAATTTTCCTTGGATACAACAAACAAAAGCGGATAGGAAGAACGCACAAATTCTCTGTGAAGACATTTTGAATCGAAATATATATAGAAAGAAAATTGACAATTGGGAAGTTACCCCAGAGAATGAAGTACCAAAAAGAGCAGGTACCAAGTGGACGGAAGAAAGGAAAAGGATCTTTAGTCAACAGATGAAAGCATCCTGGATCCTCCGCAAACGAAATCATAAATAAAGCTTCGTGTGTTCCGAAAGGGACCATTCACGCATAATAATAATAATAATAATAATAATAATAATAATAATAATAATAATAATAATAATAATAATAATAATAATAATAATAATAATAATAATAATAATAATGTTTGGACTGGAAACAAAAGCCTATGAAATTAGATGCCAAAGGTGGAAACTACATATCGACTAACACAGAATATCTATAACAAAAAAGTTATCTTCAACCACACAAAACTAAGACATTACAATACAGTCAATGTCTTATGGATCAGGAAATCGGACATTCTCCTCTGTGGCGTAGTGTTTAGTGTGATTAGCTGCCACCCCTGGAGGCCGGGGTTCGATTCCCGGCTCTGCCACGAAATTTTAAAAGTGGTACGAGGGCTGGCACGGGGTCCACCAAGCCCCGGGAGGTCAACTGAGTAGAGGTGGGTTCGATTCCCCCCTCAGTCATCCTGGAAGTGGTTTTCCGTGGTTTCCCACTTCTCCTAACTTAAGGACACGACCGCTTCCTTCCCTTTTCCTTGTCTAAACCCCACCAAACTTCCCATAAACCACCAAGGAACCTGTTAAGCATACCAGGGTAGGCCGCGTGGGCGAGGTACTGGTCATCCTCCCCATGTGTCTCGCACGACCCAATGTCTCACGCTCCAGGACACTGAACTTGGGCGGTAGAGGTTGTATCCCTCGCTGGGTCCGAGGGAAAATCCAAACCTGGAGGGTGGGCAGATTAAGAAAGAGATCAGATATTGAAAACATTGAGAAATAATAATGCTAATTCCTTTTACGTCCCACTAACTACTTTTACGTTTTTCGGAGACGCCAAGGTGCCGGAATTTTGTCCCGCAGGAGTTGTTTTACGTTCCAGTAAATCTACCGACACGATGCTGACATATTTGAGCACCTTCAAATATCACCGGACTGAGCCAGGATCGAACCTGCCAAGTTGGGGTCAGAAGGCCAGCGCCTCAACCGTCTGAGCCACTCAGCCCGGCAACATTGAGAAAAAGGAACATAAAATCATAAGAAATATTCTAAGCCCAAAACTCACCGACGGACAATACCAACTTAGTGGCAGACAGGAAATAAAACAATACATAAATATTTAGAGTGACATTAGAAAATGCAGGCTTGTCGTGTCCCCCCAGGGACATGAACCCAGGACTGCTATTCCCTCCGAGGATCGAACCCAGGGAACGTAGGATGAATAGCTGTACCTGACGTACTGGGATCAGCCTGTAATAGAGGCTAGGAGTCAGGTATAGGCATACCTAATAGGCGTACCTGATAATAATTAAAAGATGTAAAATAATTAGATTCATGAAATTGAACAGCTAAAAGTAGAAGGCATATTTCTTGCATGTTAGGAAATCTTGAGTAAGAGAGAAGTTTGTCATACAGGACGTGAGTCATGTTGACCAGGGCATGGTTCAACTCTATAGACGCAGTAAGAAAGTACTAGAAGGTCTCTTGGATACAGGCCTCTGATTGGCCAGAAATTACGGAAAGTTCGGCGGACACGTACGCCGGTTACCACAAGCTTCCAGAACATGGGGTGTGGCCCCGGAGGCTATATAAGGGCAAGGAAGTCATTATTCAGGGCTTCTATCATTCACTTCGCGGACCAGTTACCAGTAGAATCCCTGCCGGTCGGTAGGACGATTAAGTAATCAGTAATAATAATAATAAGTATTATATACTTCAACGGACGGCTAGTAGACTTCTCGCTCAAGACTTGCCAACATTAAGTATTTTAATTGTACATAGTGTACATACTGTAGTCAACTCTCAGTGTCAGAATATATTAACTTCGTGGGACTCCACTTCGTCGACTTCCTCCTGATCTGCACCTTAGTTGAAACTTCCCAACCTATACGTTCCAACCGCTCGGGAACGATCCAACTAACCTTCCAACCAATCTGACATTTCCTACGAGCTCACCTATAAGCTCAAATCCTGTCTGTCACGACAGAAGACAAAAATGTTTTGGTGTCAGATGTGGGGTGGGAAGCAGACAACCTCAGCAGAGAAGGAGACGATTTATTTTAAAGCCCCGCAGAAGAGGCTTAGCTCAAGAAAGAAGTAACGGCCCAGCAGAGTTCCCGTTCCAGTGAGAGGTGCCAGCAGCACGACAGCAGCCTACTGAGCCAGCCCAGCGCGCGGTAGCAGACAGCAACCGGAGACCGAGGATCCAGCCCATCTCCAGCACCGATCAACCTTAAGGGTGAGTGCTTGTAATTTTGTTACAGCACAACAGTATGACAACCAACTCTACCTTGGTGTCTCCAAAACTTCCCAATCGGTAGTAGTTGGCAACACTGGACCTTACAAGAAAACAACGGAAATGAAATACTTACCACGATGTCCAAAGGAGAAAAGGCATGAAAAACGGACACTCGATGCCAGAGGCTATGTGAATCAAAACCCAAGAGAATATACTGACTATAAATCAAAGACAGATTAAAAATTAAAACCAATTTTAATGGATCTGGACTTCAATTCTCAAAGGGCAGTAATAACTTTCGAACTTACAGTTCGATGATTAAAAGAAAAGAAGAAAATTACCATCACATTAAAAGAAAAGATAAAATAACTTGGGTCGACCCTTGAAAATATAAGAAATAAACCTTGGGATCACAATCCTTGAAAACCAAATTAATCAATTTAATTAGTAGAGCAGTAATGGAATAAACGGTAAGTTGAGGCTTGTTTCTCGACACGTCTAGTATAATTCACAGAAATAACTGAAGTGGCAAATAAATGTTACCAAGATTAGGCGAAATAGAACCCAATAGTAATTAAATTAAATAATGGAAAGGAAGACGTATTTCAATTTTAGAATTAGTAAACTGAAGTACAATATGAGTCAACACACCGGATCAAAGATACAATCGACAGCCATCAGCTGTTTTTTTTCAACACACGGAAACCATCTTTGTTTACAACAGTTCCCATAGAAACGAATCACGTGTCGCGATTAAAGCATGGCTTCAAAACGTTATCAGATAGACATCGACCAAACAACTCCAACTTACCGATTTTCATCTGTGATCCACCGAAATAACGCTTAGCTATCTGTTACAAGAAGTTTTGAAATGAAAATTTACCAAAACATAAGAAATCTGAGTCCCGATTTTAACAAAATTACATCTTATTAATGCCAGAGTAAAGGCTACCGCGTGATAAAGAAATTCCTCTTGATAACCGTAGTTTAAAACATACTCGCAATTCACTTTTTTAACTTGTTCAGTCCAAACCAAAAATCTTGAGGATTGTGGAGATACCTCGGTGGGAAAGGGTATTCATGCAGATTTCATAATGCAGGGTACTTACAATTTCTCGGAAGCAAATATAAGTTGATAAACAAACCACAAATCCATCTAGAATTTGTGGCCGGTTGGCCACAAATTTAACCAGGGTCGAAAATCAACCACATCTCCCTCGTCTTCATCTTATTGATCGGGTTTCTTTTAAAAAAACCAAGTATCCGCGATCAAGTTCCAACAGTTTGGCTTCACGATTTCCAACAACAACTAGAAGAAAACAAAACAACTACTCACATATTGTCGAACTCGATCGATAATTGGCAGAGTAGCGCTGAACTTCACGCTGTGCTCACAGATGGCAGTAGGATGCAGTTCAAATGGAACACTCAGTCTGATAGCCGACTTTTCTACTAGTAAGAACCCGCTTCTAATGAATCGTGTACAATTTCATCATGCTTTGAACAACCTTTAAATAATTTTCAAGTCCATGCATACTCGAAATGCGTGATATATATGCATACGCCATAATTTTCTCTTCTATAATGGCAGAGTCAAGTTTAATGGGTAACCTGGTAGATAATGTCAGTGACGTAGGATCGGATACGGGTAGTGTGCATGCGGAAGAACGATTATTTATATCGGCAGCAGAAGGCCATAAATAGGTCATGAATTTGATGGCAGTAAACCGGAACGCCTCCGCGAATTCATTGCGAATGTAGAAGCCGCACACTGTATGGTACGACCTAATGAGAAGGGATTGTTTTTTAAATACATCCTAACAAAGGTAACGGGTCCAGCTCGCGAGAAGTTGCTATCACGGGGGGATATCATAAATTGGAGGAACGCAAAGAATGCGTTATGGGAATACTATGGCAAACAAGGTACGTTTGAACTATATTTATGCAAGCTATTCCAGTCCAAGCAAGGGACTAGGGATTCCGTGGCAGAATGGGCTCACGAGGTTGAAGAAATCGTAGTCATGTTCAGAAACGCGATTTTAGAGGAAGAACCGATAGAAGGCCGTGAATATCAGCGCCGAATTATAGTTAAAATAGCCATTGCCGGGTTCACTCAAGGGCTCCGAAATAGGAGGATTCAGCACAAGGTGCAGGACCGAGATCCTAGAACATTCGAAGAGGCTGTAAATACAGCCAGGCAGGAAGAGGCATTACTTCTCTCTCAGGAAGAGCGTGAAGCCCTATACAAGCCACAACCGGTTAGAACCCCTCGTAAGGAAAGTTGGCAGATAGTGCCTACAAAGGGCAGCTCTAAGGGCAATTTAGGGCGACGTCAGGCAACGGGAAATAGGCAAGGCAAATCCCGAAACGTACTGGTGACTTGCTTCAACTGTAAGCAAGAGGGCCATATCGCAAAAGAGTGCGAACGGCCAAGAACCAAGTCTGACACACCGGCTCCTAAGTTCACATACTGCAAAAAGTTAGGCCATAAGGAGCGAGAATGTAGAAGGAAATTAAGAGACCAAGAGAAACCTATTACCGGGGAAGTAAGGATAGTCAGGTCCACGAAAGTACCAATTAAGGTACAATCCCAGCATGCGCAGGGAGCACGAAATCGTAAGGGGCGATCTGAGCCCGTCATACGATGCTACGAATGCAATGAAGTGGGCCATAAACGGCCCGAGTGCCCACGACGAAATAAGGACCGTGGACACACACGTAAGCGGTGTTATGCCTGTGGGAGGCAAGGCCATTTACGGTGGCAATGTACCGCCAAGCAAAGCCGAAAGGCTCAAGTCAGCCCTCAAGGAAGGGGCAAGCAAAGCCAAAAGGCACAAGTTAGCCCTCAAGGAAAGGGTCAGAGTGTAGTCCAGGCTGGTGTGACACAAAACAGCCAAGACAAGCCGAATAGTCTTAATAAAACACGATGGTCTCACGATAGCAAAGACTGTTGGTTCAATACCCGGGACACGTTAAACTAACAAGGGGTCACGAGCAAGGGACTGCTGTGAAAACCCCGAAAGTATCAAGTCCCGGTGCAACAGAATTATCTAAGACAGAAGGCTCAATCTAATAGATTTTTAATAGATACAGGTAGTGATGTATCTCTCATCAAGGAAAAGTGTGCACCTAAGGACGTTTTCGTGAATCGAAAGGAGATCCTCCAACTGAAAGGCATCAGTTGAGACGTAGTATTCACGAAGGGGGAAGTTCGAATCCCGATAGGAGGAAAAATCCTAGAATTCCACCTGGTAGGCAATGATTTCAATCTAAAGCAAGATGGGATCATTGGGAAGGATATCCTGCATAATAGCATATTAAATTACCAGGATGGGTATGCACTAATAGCAGGAAAGAAGTATCCCATTGGTGCACGGGAAGCCCTATGGGTCACTTTGGAACCCCGAACCCGAAAGATAGTGGCTATCGAAATAGATAAGATTAATGCCGAAGGCCTTGTTGAAAAGCAAGAAGTAAGACCGGGCGTTTACTTAGCAGAGTGCTTGACCAAGTCGGAAGATTACACGGCTATTGTCAGTATGTTGAAAATTAAATCGCACTGGAATATGATTGTTGTGAATCAAGTTATAGTAATATAAAACTCAGTGAAATTCCTGAATTAAACAAGGTGACTGTAGGTAATTTGTTGAATCATGTAAATGTTGTAAATGTAATGTAATACTGTAAATGACTTGAAATGGACCAGTCAAAAATAAGTGAAGTCGAACGCTTGGTGCAACAGCAAGAGACTGAACTCAAGCATAAAATGGCATTAAGATATGTAAGTGTATATCAAATTGTAACTTGGAGTGTTTTAACCCTAATGATAGTAATATTGTGTTGTTGTTGTTGTTGTTGTTGTTGTGGCTGTTGTAAAAGCCGTAAGTATAAACCCAAGTGCATTGAGGACTACAAGGAACGCTGCCCCAATCTCTGTATCTATCAAAATGTGATTACTGCCAACAGTAAGGCAAGGGTATCGGACGAAGACATTACCGTCCAATTTAGGCAACACAGGACTACTGGAAGGGCCCCCAGTTAGCCTTGTTTGCAGTCAGTTAGAATGAATAGAAACACCGGAGTCAAGCGTGTTACCGGAAGAGAAATTGGCACAGCGTAGTCCCACTAGTAGGGGTGTAAGCTCCAAAAGATTGTAAATCATAAGTATCATAAGCTGTAAAGATTACAGTTTGAGAGTAGCGAAATGAATGCAAGAGATGTTTGCATTCATTTCTCCCTAGGTGAGGGAGGTGTCATGTCCCCCCAGGGACTTGAACCCAGGACTGCTATTCCCTCCGAGGATCGAACCCAGGGAACGTAGGAGGAATAGCTGTACCTGACGTACTGGGGTCAGCCTGTAATAGAGGCTAGGAGTCAGGTATAGGCATACCTAATAGGCGTACCTAATAATAATTAAAAGATGTAAAATAATTATATTCATGAAATTGAATAGCTAAAAGTAGAAGGCATATTTCTTGCATGTTAAGAAATCTTGAGTAAGAGAGAAGTTTGTCATACAGGACGTGAGTCATGTTGACCAGGGCATGGTTCAACTCTATAGACGCAGTAAGAAAGTACTAGAAGGTCTCTTGGATACAGGCCTCTGATTGGCCAGAAATTACGGAAAGTTCGGCGGTCACGTACGCCGGTTACCACAAGCTTCCAGAACATGGGGTGTGGCCCCGGAGGCTATATAAGGGCAAAGAAGTCATTATTCAGGGCGTCTATCATTCACTTCGCGGACCAGTTACCAGTAGAATCCCTGTCGGTCGGTAGGACGATTACGTAATCAGTAATAATAATAATAATAAGTATTATATACTTCAACGGACGGCTAGTAGACTTCTCGCTCAAGACTTGCCAACATTAAGTCTTTATTTTAATTGTACATAGTGTACATATTGTAGTCAACTCTCAGTATCAGAATATATTAACTTCGTGGGAATCCACTTCGTCGACTTCCTCCTGATATGCACCTTAGTTGAAACTTCCCAACCTATACGTTCCAACCGCTCGGGAACGATCCAACCAACCTTCCAACCAATCTGACATTTCCTACGAGCTCACCTATAAGCTCAAATCCTGTCTGTCACGACAGGCTAAAATGATGTGGACACATTAAGAGAATGCATCCAGACAGACTCACCAAAGAAGTAGTCGGATTCCATGAAAACAGGAGTAAAGCTAAAACAGACACGCGAGTTGGCCGCGCGATTGGGGGCGCGCAGCTGTGAGCTTGCATCCGGGAGATAGTGGGTTCGAACCCCACTGTCGACAGCCCTGAAGATGGTTTTCCGTGGTTTCCCATTTTCACGTCAGGCAAATGTTGGGGCTGTACCTTAATTAATGCCACGGCCGCTTCCTTCTCATTCCTAGGCCTTTCCTGTCCCATCGTGGCTGTAAGACCTATCTGTGTTGGTTCGACGTAACGCAAATAGTAAAAAAAAAACAGACACAATGGTATTGTTTGGCGATATCAAAACCGATTTTAAACAGGTAGGAATTACACAAGAAGATGTGCAAAACAGGGTAATCCTCGGGTCCAAAATTCACAAATGGCAAGTTGACCGAGAGGAAAGACCAAATAAGAAGACTGGAACAACCTGGTCGAAACCCATAGTAAAAGGATGAAAGAAATATGGGAACAAAGGAACGCATGTATACGCATCTAAGTACTTTGCGTAGTCTTAATGGGCTTACTGGCATTTCATAATAATAGTAATAATAAAATAACAATAATAACCAAGTGTCTCGTTCCAATCTGGACGTTGGTGACTTTGTTGTTACCTAAACTGAGCGAAGGGAACATTAATCATTCTTTCTGAAACGAAATGCACAGTCGCTCAAAAGAAAACAATGACTGCATGGCACTGTATATTCCTGGCATTTAATTGATCACTTTTTCGAAATTAATTTTAATTACCACAACGAACATACATATAATTTAAAGTGTTTCTGAGGAATGTGTACTTACGAGGAACTTGTACAATACCATGCGCTGATTTCTTGTTTTTAAAGACTAAACATGTGGTCGGGTGGCCAGTTCAATTTTACTCTTTCTCTGGGCAACACCTCCTGGTCTACACGTCCGTGTGGTGACAGATAAAGAAAGAAGGAAAGTTTTACTTTGAAATTCTGGTCGCTTGTTTAAAATCGATCTTGATATAATCCACTTTGCATTAGTATGTAATTACCCCAAACACATCTTAACTTGAATTCTTTCTTTTTTAATCGTTTCACCCTCCAGGGTTGGTATTTCCCTCGGACTTAGCGAGAGATCCCAACTCTACCGCCTCAAGGGCAGTGTCCTGGAGCGTGAGACATTGGGTCGGGGGATACAACTGTGGAGAATGGCCAGTACCTAACCCAGGCGGCTTCACCTGCTATGCTGAACAGGGGCCTAGTGGGGGAATGGGAAGATTGGAAGGGATAGACAAGGAAGAGGGGAGGAGGCGGCCGTGGCATTATGTTAGGTGCCATCACGGAATTTGCCCAGAGGAGAGGTGGGAAACCACGAAAAACCACTTCCAGGATGGCTGAGAGGGGAATCGAACCCACCTCTACACATTTGACCTCCCTAGGCTGAGTGAACCCCGTTCCAGCCCTCGTATCACTTTTCAAATTTCGTGGCAGAGCCGGGAATTGAACCCAGGCCTGCAGGGGTGGCAGCTAATCACACTAACCACTACACCACAGAAGCGGACTTAACTGGAATTACTGGTCGAAATATTTCCTCTTGCCTTGGTTTTACTTTGCACTGCATCGTACAATATTCGTATTCAACTTATCCGATCTATAGGTAATCGTATATTTCAGTTAAATTTAACACTTCATTGTCTCTGTCTTCATTGCATTACTTTGTGATCCTGTATTGAACATACTATTCTCTTTTCCTACTACTCAAAATACTATCCCTAATTATCTAACCTTCCAGCCTAAAATGTTAGAAGCCAAAGCTGTACTTTAGAACAGGTTTTTTTCTAGCATTTAACAACAGCATACAAGAGAATTGAGAAATATATTGATTTCCAGACGACTTGACATAGTAGACGAACTTGCATGATCTCATCTCCAATATACAGCGTGATTCAGCCGCCTCTTCCAATGTAGTTTTATGCAACCCACAATATTCATTCCGTCCTGAAACATCTGCCCTCCCGGTATGCTCAGACAACACAACCGGATATCTTCGTATGTACCGCCTCACCATGATAGGACGCCATAATGTTATTGCTCGCATTAAACAATGGAAGACATGCGTGTACCTTCTAGATCATATGAACCTGACACGCCGACGAAACAAGAAATTGATATTGTGACCGCAGTAAACCTTATACTTGCTATAAGCTTCGCAGTGTGCCGTACGGAACGGTAGTGTAGTTGGTAAAAGGCGTGGCGGTGCGGGCTTGCATTTCAAGTGGGAGGTTCGAGTTCGGGGCGAAGATTACGAATTTTTGAAATATTTGTTTAATACGTACCGCACGCAATGTTAGTTCAATACCCGCTTTCATGCAAACTGTGTGCGAATGAATGTGTTTGTGGCCTTAAGAAGGGCCGATTAGTTAGCAGACCGTTTACATACAGACCTGAAATAATAGGAACACAACTGCCCTGACAACGTTTTATAGCAGCAAATGTTTGATATGATGACCGTTTTGGTTTATGCACGTTTAGGCCCGGTGTCCAATAGATTGTCTTGCGCGCTAAAGCATTCCAGATGCAATTGCTTGTCAGGCGACCGTGATGAGTTGCCAGAGCTAGTCGGGATTTTCCGGCGCTTGAGTGTTAACGACGTTATTCAAATGTCCCCACAAGAAGAAGTCTAACGGCGTTAAATTCCGTGATCTGGCAGACCAAGAAACAGGGTCTTCTCGTCCTATCCATTCCCCTGACAGATCTTCGTTCAGATGGTTACGAACGGGCAAAGTCGAACCACATCCTCCATTAGCTGTGGGAGTTCCTGACGCAATCACCCTCAAACAAAATAAGGTCCAATGAGGCGATTTCCGAAGATTCCACACCAAACATTCACTCCCCATCGTACTTGATGGGCCGCCTGTCGCATCCAGTGCGGATTATCCGGGCTCCAGTAGTGCATGTTGTGGCGATTGACGTTCCCATTATTGTGGACACGTGATTCGTTTGTGAAAAAGATAAGTTCTACGGTTCGAATGCTGCCGCATGTCCATCCTACATAGTAGGCACTGACAGAACTCGATTAGAGCTTCGAAATCTCGCCCATGGAGCTCTTGGTGTAGCTCAAGATGGTAGGGATGAAATTTGTGTTGAAGCTGTATTCGCCAGACGGACGCCTTGCTGGTGTTCACCTGTTTGAAAAATAATCTAGAGCCGCTCTCAAGCCCGATAAAGGAGGAGAGACACGCAAAAGAGTAAAAAGCATGTCCACCACCTTGTCCACTTGGTCTAGCTCAGCTCCCTAGGGTTATTCCCATAAAATACAATGTATAGTGACCATCTTGCACATTAGCCCCTGGCCCAGCTCCAAGGACTACCCGCATATGTCGTCCTTGTACTGATGTGTGGATTATTACGAGCTGCCTCCAGAATGGCATCTTCTGTTTCACCCGATGTAACGGACCTATCGCGGGCTGGTGGCTGTTTGGAAATCACGCCTGTGGACCTTAGGCGTCTTTCAACACGGCGGAAGGTCGTAGCAGCCGGGTGTCGCCTGTCGGGATACCGTTACTGGTACAGACGTAGTGCCTCGCGTTTTGTCTTGCTTCCCCATAAATGAGGAGCATGTCGGCGTATTCCTCTGTGGAATGTATGCCTAATGAAAGCGAAGATTACAGTACATTCAGGCCCTAACAAGCGGAGTATGCGCAGGGCACAAGATGAATAACAGGGTCATTCTACTGTTTGAATGTGACAGACGAGGACCTGTGTTTACGTATTCAAACATCATACCTGCAAACGTATTTGAAAGATGCAGGATTCGAACTGCCACTGGCACATTCCGCCTAACCTCAGCCGCTACGCTACACTGCTGGAAGCATGCTGGTAGTACGACGAGAGCAGAGTACATACGCCATTCTGTTCGGTGTTTAAGACATTAATTACTGCACTGTTACCTATTTTTATGCATTGATTCCCCTCTTCGTTACACCCGGTCACGAGGCACGACACATTAACATAGTTACATGGTTAAAAGGATGTTGCTACACGATTTCAAGGCGTCATGTTTTGCTAACGGATAATATAACATTTCGCTAGGGTTCAGAATCGTGTGCAAAATGTGCTCACTCAACATTAGTACCATACAGTACGCCTGCAGGGGAATAGCATCCATATAACCATGTTCACGTTAGTTGGTCTGCAACAAACGATATTGGAAAGGACTGATGAATCACACAGTATTTAACGTTTCTTGTAATTCTCCTACACCTCACCTGTAATGTATTTGAGAAGAGATGCACCAATTTTGCAAACTAAGAATTCAACGACCAGTAAAAAATTATTGACAGACAGTTTTAACACCTGATCATTAAGTTCTCCAGAAAATACCACTCACCACCGCTGAAGGACTTAAAATTACCACTGAAGCAGGCAAGACGTTGGAAAAATGTGCTATATAAACTTTCCGAGGTTTACTACAACGACGTAAGAACGGAAATATATTTCTCAAGAGAGGAGTGCATGATACCTCCACCAGTTAATGTTGAAATGAATCGCGATACAGTGGTGAATATCTGGATGGGGCCTCTAGTGAGCAAAACAATTGCGCCGGAGAATGGTTGAAGCTCGTGATGAGAAAGCTCCTAGAAGGAGCTCGAAGCTGATTATCAATGGAGAAGGCACCCAGAACGATCAGGAATTAAAAGTGACCAGAATATTCCACTCACCTATATAAGAGCGCAACTGTGGGAGCGCGGAGTAATTCAGTCAGTCAGGAGTCAGTCTCAGGTGAATTAGTCTTGAGTTAGTCAACCACGAGAGGGTCTTGAAGCCGTGACGTGTCACTTATCGGAAGTGAATCGTTCAGACGGATACGTGGAAATCAACTAGGCTTGCTATGTTATGGACTGCTCTGGAACGACAATGTTTTTTAAGACTCCGTGCGGAATACAGGGTTTCGACGCGCCGGTGTGCACTGTGGTCGCCCAAGTGAGTTACTGTATCAAGTGATAAACTGAAACGTGAGTGAACTTGTCATTAACGGTAAATACCAGCTCAATACTTAGTGGACAGTTAAAACACGTTGCCTCCCGGTGTAGTAATTTCACTTTTAAGGATCCCGATAACCCTCAATTTAATTATTGAACAGTCAATAAATAAGAAGATAATACAATCTTACGATTTCTAAAAACTTTTATCACTTCCATTTCGATATACATTGCGTAACAAACGTGTTCTATGTAATAAAATTTAAATAAATAGGAATATTATCGTGTATAAAATCTATTTTATGAGTAGTTATAGCCCTGATTTTAATTTTGAAACTTTCTTGACGACAGTAGACAGAAAGGAATGCTACTATTGTTTATAATATGACAGCCGTCGCTGGAAGAATGCCATCCAAGTTTAGTAGCCTAGATACCCTTGTTACAGAATATCGTCCGAACTAATGGTGGTAGATAATGTGTTGAAGTACATAGTCTGCTCTGTGTTTAGAGGTATTAGGAGTGGGAGAACATTCGCCAACAAGTTTCTGCAGTTGAAAATTTTAATACTCCACTCACTTCTTTTGATCAAGCACATCTAAGCCTCTTTGACATAATGCTCCTCTAAATCAAGAAGTCTCACATGTGAACTCGCATTGCAATCCGCGTAGATTACTGCGTGCCGTAAGCAATGTTCGTTAAGTTAGTACACTACTTTTATTATGGTGCCGATTAGGCAGCTATAGGATTTTGGATCCTGATTAAATTCTATTTTATTTATGAAATACCATTTTGAGAATATTTTCATGACTTCCCTTTTGCACACCAGACAAATTCTGGGCCTGTACCTTAATTAATGCCAGGGCCGCTTCCCTCCTTCCACTTCCCCACCCAATCGTCGCCCTAATAAGACCCATCTGTGATGGTGCGACGGAAAGCAATTTATACAATAGAATATTTACAGTTCTCTGAGGTATATTATTATAATCCATTGTATAACACTACATTCTCACGAAAACCAGTTCATGAAAATATGAATGACTCTCCCGCTATAAACCTGTCGTCAGATGAACCATTTAATTGATCAACAAATTAAATTATGCACGTAATAGGTTTAAATGACTCTAGTTATTTTAAAACATGGAAAGATATTTTTTAAAAGATCTGTTTTACTTGTAGATACGAAAATTATTGCCTCCAGCAGGTTCTGCATAAGGATCATCTGGTATCTTGAGTGAGTCGCTTACGACTGCACACCACACATCCATTCATCACTTCCCCGGAAGGGTGTAATTTGGAAAGGAATGTACCTCTAGACAGACATCCAAATGAACCCTGTTCGAGGGTAACGGGCTAAGTGGGAACTGCGCGATGCGGAAGGGATTGCAATTATGAGATTAAGGAAACAATGAACAAGAATGGAGAAAGCAGGGGAAACAGTTCAGATCGGCTGCTTTAACTTGACAATCTGTTCAGTGAGCCTGGGCCTTGTAGAGGGTTCTAAAAGTAATCTACGCCATCCACCAATGTGAAAATGAACTAATCCTTAAGACAGTGGCATGAAGAGTTTCCACCCAATTGAGATGATACTGACAATAGGGAACGCTGAATACTTACCATATAAAGATAAATAGAACAGAAAATTGTATATTTCAAGACTGTCTTCCATAATTGGAAAGTGGGCTGTAATAATGCTCAGTGTATTTATGCGAATAAAAGAAAATTATATTCATGGTATTCATAAATTAAATTTCATATTAAATTTAGTACTTCAAGGAACGTAATATGCTTGGTATGTGACATAAAACATAGTGATGGGGAAAATACGGAGCTCGTGCTTGTATGAATTGTTGATCACCGGACCAGAATATGCGTCGAAAGGAAGCAACAATGAATTTACAGAAACGGAATCACTAGAAATGGCAAAATAAATACCACATTCCATATTGTCAGTATCATCCTTCGCTACACTGAGTCATTGAAAAGAACAGATCCACTAACATACTGCACTGGGTCATCTGGTGTAAGTGCTGTCGGCTTATTTCTCATGAACGGAAAACGATGCAATGGGTTATGTTATTCTAAAGCTAAGGTGCTATGCTTGCAATTCAACTTATGCTCCCCTAAGGCTTTCCCTCCAGTGTAGGACACTAAAAGGAGAAGCTTGTAGTTTTACAGGACTTTTCATCTCGCGATTATGGCCACAGTATTTTTGGTGTGAAAATGGAAACCATGGAATACCAACTTCATAGCTGCCGACTGTGGGGTTAAAACCACTAACTGCCGAATGCAAGCTCATAGCTACGTGATTCAAAACCACGTATCCACTTGCTCGGTGCATTCCTTGTACAATTACCTTTCGGCACAACTGCAACTTTACAATTCCGCTCTCTTGACATTGCAACATTTAACTTGCCATAGCTGAAAATTGGCTGAGGTAATAGAGACTTTACGTCCCTTGAGGTTTATTGATCATGGCACGAAATGTCAAGCGAATTGGAAAATGATGCCTTCTTGAAAGAAAATTGAAGTGTTTTATCAGATGCTGTTAAGTAATTTCGAGGGATTAGAGCTCTCTGCCCAGCTTTATCTCCATTTGCTATTTCCAAATCTAAACAATTTTCGTACATACTTCTTAGAATTAGGACCTAACCTGGTTCCGTTTAGGAGCCGATGGGAAACGTTCCGATTTCTCTAGGAGCATAACTGTGTCTCCAATTTCTAGAATAAGAATATGTGGAGGCAAACCATTCATTCGAAGGAATTCAAGAGTTATGCAGGAAAATAAAGTGGCTAGTTTGCATCTTCAGTATTAATCTGTTGACACTAGTTTATGGTTTTGAACAACCAATGCCCAATGACCTTCAAATTATTTAAGAATGACAACTTTCGAGAAAATGATGTAATCTCTCGCTGAAGTGAACGTTTTTCTATAAATTTCTATAACGATATCATCATATGCTAAAATTATGGCCTGTAGTGTCCGACTCGTTGGCTGAACGGTCAGCGTACTGGGTTTCGGTTCAGAGGGTCCCGGGTTCGATTCCCGGCCGGGTCGGGGATTTTAACCTTGTATGTATGTATGTTCAGTCATCAGCCCTAAGGCTGGTTGGATCCTCAACAGCTCCACCATCAGCTGTCATAGATGGCCTAGGCATCACTGAAGAGGCGTACTAGGGAAATGAGGAGTGAGGTAGTTTCCCGTTGCTTTCCTCACCGAGCCAGAAGTTGCTATTTCATATCAGCCTGCCAAGCACACTGAAATGCATGCACCAACCGACCCTATGAGCAACACTTTCACACCATTTATAGCAGGGACTGGCTGCATAAGGATTGGTATTACTAGCATCGCTCATACCTCAGTCACTTTCATATTGTCAAAGCCAAGGGTAAGACAGAGACAGACCAATGGAAGTAACAAATTTGCTCTAGCCCATACCACAAGACTTAGTGCACTGTAAACACTAGGTCCCGCCAGCAAAGGCAGAATTTTAACCTTAATTGGTTAATTCCAATGGCACGGAGGCTGGGTGTTTGTGTTGTCTTCATCATCATTTCATCGTCATAACGACACAAGGTCGCCTACGGGCGTCAAATAGAAAGACCTGCACCTGGCGATATCCCGGCACTAAAAGCCATACGACATTTCATTTCATGGTTTGTAGTTAAAAATCATTTTATCCGTGACCATCTACAACTGGCGGCCAATTGCAATTTTTATGTAAGCGGTGTGTTTTGAATAAGGGTCAAAGAGGAGTCTATTTAGTACAATTATAATTAAATAATTGTTTGGAGATAAGCGTGTGGCAAAACACCCAAAAGCTTTATTAAATATCCCACAAGAAAAATAATTTTCGCACCAGAAGAAATGGAATGCCGTTAGCTATGATATATTTTAGAAGACGATTCTCACACTGCCTATTTGCCACTGGGGTTTTATCTCATATTGATCCGTGCTTATCTAATATCGTCAGCTACCATGGAAATAAATTTTGATCCAGACACTGAACTCTCATTTAAATTTAGAGGAATTTTAAATGTAATGTGCACAGTTCAACTGATGGGGAGCAACACAGCGACTATTCCTGTCTACGAAGTACAGATGACCAGTAAGGGTACTGAAATGCCTCACTCAGCGCTCATCACTCCTTTCTCCTCACACAGGAAGCTTGAGATGCAAAACAAAGCATAGCGGCGCTCATGCCGACACTTCACTCCTCATGGTCCTACCTCGAGAGTCAGATAGGTTTGATTCTGAAACGATGTGCTTCCTGAGTGTTGTTCTGTGATTGGCTGGCTCAAGGCCAAGGCCGAATACTTTTAATATTATGGGCGTATGTTCATTGAAGGTAAAATATCAATATTAATTTAGTACTCGTAGGCCACTTATTTCATATTATCTTTGTACTCCACGAATGCAATCTTTCGATAAAGTACGGATTACTTTATTGGAATGGGGAATACTATTACGTTACTACCGCGTACGTTATTGTGATGACCAGCTTTTCTTCAATGGAAATAGGGTTCAGATCATAGTTGCTTTTTTTTGCTAGGGGCTTTACGTCGCACCGACACAGATAGGTCTTATGGCGACGATGGGATAGGAAAGGCCTACGAGTTGGAAGGAAGCGGCCGTGGCCTTAATTAAGGTACAGCCCCAGCATTTGCCTGGTGTGAAGATGGGAAACCACGGAAAACCATCTTCAGGGCTGCTGATAGTGGGATTCGAAACTACTATCTCCCGGATGCAAGCTCACAGCCGCGCAATGATAGTTGCTGTACTTCCGTGGTTTCATATTTCCTTGAATTCTTTTAGCAAATTTGACAAGTCTGCATTTTTCTTCTTCTCTTTCTTCTACCATTTCTTCCATAGTTGTGGGGTTGCGGGTGTGAACCTCTCACACATATGCATTTGACCCACTTCCTAACGCCAACCCAATGTAAGAGGGATGTTGGTGGTTGATTGGTAGTGTGGCGTGTGCTCTGAATATGAGTCGGAGATTGGTAGGACACACACAAACTAACAGTCCGCGAGCTAGAAGAATAACTCGCACGTTATGAAAATCCTCGAACCGGCCGGGAATCGAACCCGAGACTCTCGGAACCAAAGGTCTGAACGCTGTCCATTCAGCCAAGGAGGCAGAAATTGAAATGTCAGCATTGACATTCTTAGAAAGCCGTGGAATTTATCTGGGTCTTTCTTCACTTACTGGTATAAATGATGGAAATCGCCGAATTTCTGCCTTCTCTTATTAATTCAGAACTTCAAAAGAAGTACAGTTCGCCTGCTACCGTAAATTCACCATCATTACTGCTACTCTACTTCACCATTATTTATAGAGACAACTGCGAACATCTGCATAAAACACAAAATTAAATTTAGAGAACACAACACCATCTTCTCGTGAATGCTGCACGATCATAACTGGATGGAAAAGGTTTCTTCGTTAATGAAGAAAGAGCGAGGTCCCCGCACCCAGTATGTGCGTCTTTGAATGATAAGTGACGAGTGAAGAGCACTTCTATGAGCTCTGAGTGAGGAGCAATCAACCTAGCATGTACATACACTAAGACGTCCGACTGCGCATGCGTGCCTATCCCCTTTCCACCTCCCATAACGTGCCACCTGCTCAGCGCTCTCACGGTTCAGGTGGCCTAGAAGTACTGACGAGCGCAATGACCAATGAGAAGGCTACATTTTCTTTTATATATATAAAATATATGGCAAGAAATGTTCATGCTTGTAAATACACTGTGCAAATCTACAGGCCAAGAGCTTTCGTCAGAATGATTTACGATGTCAATCGGTTCAGCTGTTCACTTAAACTCAGTGTAAGAAAAATCACCCTAGTGTTTCTATATATAATAATAATAATAATAATAATAATTGTTCCGAGGTATCCGTGGAACAGCAGAGGTGAAAGAAGGTGCGGGGGTGAACAGGTCTCAAAATACGAAATTAAAGTTAAGATAAAATTTAACAAGGTTATATTTTCTTTTAAAGATTAAGAAATAACAAATGGAACAGGTACTCAGTAGCCGAAACACAATTCGAAAATGTACAATTACAATGATTACAGGATTTGGACTCCGAGAGCCAGACACCTAATTCTTGAGCAATGAGCCCAACCTTAAGCTATACAAGTTTCAACAAAGGGGCAGAAGACCCCAATCATGCCCAGGAGCTCTTGCTCCCAATTACACAGTAAAGCCTCCTCGAGGCATACAGAAACAAATTTTAGGAAAGAGCGACCCGCTCTTAAGTTCAGGCCTATCAACGGCCACACCAAATTCCACCTTCAAGCTGTCCTCCAAGGACACATACACAGGGGTAAAAATACCCAACCTACTGAGGCCTATTTAGAGAAGAAACAGAAATATTACATGGCCTCTAAAATACCAACTTGAGAGGAGGCGTTCTTGCACTCCTAATACACTTTAAAACCTACTTGGCACTAGGCCGTTACTGCAAGGGCTAATCCCATACTAAAGAGGTGACTTTTAGAAGGAAACAATTTACATTACGTTAAGGAAGAAACGGTTGTGAAAATAAGTTCACCTCAATGCAATATGAGTGGAAGCTCGACAGGGTTAAGCACTCTCTATCCCAATATGTAGTTTAAAAGATAGAATAGATACTAAGTGTCTTTACATTTTAGGGGAAAAGTTACATGGTGGAAAGGCTTCGGACCTGCCCCGAGAGTTAAACTGCTGAGCTAACAAGAAAAGAAGTTATTAAACGGCCATTACCTGGTGGTTGAACTGCTGCCCGACGAAAGAGGCGCTTCCCGCCCCCTGCTACGTACTTTACACAAAGATAGGTGTTACTGAAGTGGCGCGGAGACCCGAAAATCAGCGGTTTATAAACAATCGCGGAAAGTTCGAGGCGTTTCAGGAATGAGAACACCCTCCCACAAGAATTTTATTGGCTAGGGTTAAGCAACATATCCAAGTTGAAGAAGATACACCTGATTGGTCATAAATTAATTAAAGAAATTCGGGATTGGCTAAATTCAAACCTGGCGGAAAGAAGGGGTTAATATTGCCAACATAAACAATAACTGAAAGAAATTTAACAAAGAACAAACTTATGAACACAAACTTTCTTCAAAAACATAGTTCTTTCACTTCGCACTAGGGTGCATAATTGTATTTCTTCAGTAGTGTCATCTGGAAGAGAATGTCCACACTTCTTACTACAGGCAAAACAAAAATACATCGAAAACGACCCAGTTCAGAAACTTCAAAATTTACAAGTAGTGACATGTTCTGAGAAACTAGAAAATTAACACAGTAGATAATGTTCAGACTTCCTCCAGTAGAGGAGTTTCAACTGGCGCAAAGTTTGAATTAGCGGCGTGGCGGTGTACCACCCAGTACAGACCTCCCCCCCCCCCCCCCAAACGTTCCTCCAAGGGGAAACACAGAAGAAAATAAGGTCCAAGTTATGATGTTGATATAGAATTTAATTGCAGAAGTATTGACCAACAAATTTTCTTAAAATGATTGGATCCAAATTCAAAATTCTTTGATTACTATTGATGTAATGTCTTTGTACTTGTAGAGGTTGAATTCAGAAGGAAACTTTTAGTTTTTAAAGTTGAGGAAAAATTTTCTAAGTCCACCAGATATTGCAGTTGGATTCAAAACTGTAGTAATTGTTGATGTTAAATGTCCATGTAGCTGATTACATATATCCAAGGTTGATTAAGTTAGACGGCCAGACCGGCCGCTGCTGCTTGTGTCCAGAGGAGGCCGCTCGGACCCCTCAAGTACCCTGAGATATCGCTCGCCCGCACTATGAGATGAGTAGTGGAGTTGAAGCACGCCGCGCCCGCGGCGAACATGCAGGTCGCGGGCCAGTTACAGGTTGTGCGCCGCACATCAGCCTTGGCCGGGAGGAGGACTCCGGCTCGCCGTACACTGATTGGCCTCACTGGAGAAGGGCGGCCCGGTACCCTGCCTCAGTAGCGGTACGGCGCCGCGCTGCTGCGGGGGCACTGAAACATTAAAGCTCGGCGGCAGAATTTTGTTGGACCAGAATGATTTTAGGGTACATTCATGGTGGTGGAACTGAGGGGCCAGCGGCGTGGAGATATTTATTTAATTCCCATAAGCCACAGTTTGTAGTTGAGCAGGAGACGGGAGCGTGGTAATGGCCGTGGTAAGGACAGGATGGCAGTTTAATTGGTCGGAGAAGGTTTACAATAAATAATTACACACAAAGGAAACAGATTCCAAGGGCAGAAGGCCTTAAAAGTGAAACCCCTCAAACAAAAATATAACCTTCATATTTCTTTCAAAATTATATGAAGCAAGATAGCACAGAAATTACACCGGTTTCACCTGTGACAGGTGAACCCTAAATATCATCTCGGTGGCTGGATTGCTTAGCAATAAGGTAACGGGAGTAAGGAAATCGAGAATAGTACACGGCCCATGAAATCTGGGGGCAAGATTGCCCGCGGGAACAAAATTCTTGACCATCACCTGGTCGCCTACCTTCAAATTGGTGGGTCTCCGTCCACGATCATATCTTTCCCTAACCTTTTCATGAGCCACTTTAAGATTGGCTTTAGCCTTCTTCCAAAGATTTTTAATGTTATCGGGATCTATTGTCTCAGGTAGAATGTCACTCAGAAACCAGAGGTTAGAGAGCGGCGTGTTGGGAACAAACTTGAACATTAAAGAAGCTGGAGTAAACTTATGAGATTCATGAACAGCCGAGTTCAAAGCAAAAGCTAACCAATGCAGGGACGTTTCCCACCTAGAATGTTCTTCGTGATGATAGGCAATAAGCGCGGACCTGAGATTACGATTAACCCGTTCAGCCAGAGATGGTTGAGGGTAATAAACAGAAGTTGTCACATGAGAGATGGACAGGTCAAAGCAGAATTTACGAAATAGATTAGATGTAAAAGCCTTAGCATTATCAGACACAATATATTGATACGGACCAAAAGAAGCAAAGATTGAATTTAGGCAAGTAATGGTGGACTGAGCGGTAGCCAGCTTAGTCGGAAATAACCAGGAAAATCTTGTAAAACCATCTACACATACAAAGATGAACTTGTTGGCATTTCCCTTTGACTGGGGGAACGTTCCTACATAATCAATATACAGGCGTTCCATTGGGCGCGAAGCCTGATGAGAAGACAAAAGGCCTACCTTGGTGGACATGGTGGGTTTACTAAGCAAACAGGATTTACAAGCCTTTACTAGTTCACGGATTTCACCGTCCATACCCTTCAAGATGAACCTTTCACGAATCTTTTCACGAGTTTTAAAGATGCCAAGATGCCCCCCTAATGGGGTCTCATGATGGTACTTGAAGATCATAGGTACAAGAACAGCTGGAACTACAACCTTCATCATCTTATCATGCCTCTAAGGGCAACATAACACACCATTCCTCAGTACGTAAGGGACATGTTCCCCAGAAGAAAGGGTTTCCATTATCGGAGCCAGCGTCGGATCTTCACGTTGGTATTTCTCAATGTCCCTAAAGAGCATGGGAGCATCTGTTAAGATGGCATTAGCCTCAGATAGTATGGAATCGGGAGGTGATGAACTATCGACCGGTTCATGGGTCTCGACGTCGTTGGAAAACATACGGCTGAGTCCGTCTGCAACAACATTTTCAGTACCTCTGATATGACTAACATCAAATTGGAAGGCAGAAATTCGGATGGCCCAACGGGCTATACGACCAGTACGACGCGGCCTACCTAAGACCCAGCTTAAGGCTTGATTATCCGTCTCCAGGTCGAATTTGACATGTTCCAGATAGAGACGGAACTTTTCTAAGGCAAATAAGACTGCCAAACCTTCGAGCTCATAGATGGAATACTTGGCTTCTTGAGCCGATAGAGTCCTAGATGCATAGGCGATGGGTAGCCTCCCTAGTTCAGTCTCTTGAAGAAGGACTGCAGCTACCGCCGACGACGACGCGTCAGTTTGGACGATGAATTTCTTCGAGAAATCAGGCATAGCAAGGACAGGGGCATTACAGAGAGCTAATTTAAGATCTTCAAAAGCGGCTTGTTGAGAAGGTCCCCACTCAAATTCGATGCCTTTCCTACGAAGAAGGTTCAAGGGCGCCGCTCTGTTAGCGAAGTTAGGAATAAACTTCTTGAAGAAATTCACCATACCAATGAACCTGGCGATACCTTTGATGTCGTTGGGAGGTTTAAAATCACGGATGGCCTGTGTTCTAGAATGATCGACTGCAACCCCATCAGGTGACACATTATGCCCTAGGAATGACATGGAGGGCTTAGCGAAGGCAACCTTGGACAACTTCACAGTTAACCCAGCCCTACGAAGGCGATTGAGAACTTCTCGCAGATGATCTAGGTGTTCTTCGAAAGTCTCCGAAAATACGACGACATCATCAAGATAGTGATACAAGTACTCAAATTTGATGTCGGAGAAGACCCTATCTAGCAATCTAGTGAGTACAGCTGCTCCCGTGGGGAGCCCGAAAGGCACGCGGTTGTATTCATACAAATTCCAATCCGTGGCAAACGCTGTAAGGTGTTTAGACTCTTCGGCTAGGGGAATTTGATTGTAGGCCTGATTCAGGTCCAAGATGGTAAAGATATTTAGCTTTACGAAACCATGAAAAACAAGAATGAAGGTCAGGAAGGGGCACAGATTGTAACACCACCTTCCGATTGAGAGCCCTATAATCAATGACAGGCCTGAAGCTCCCTTGGGGTTTCGGGACTAGGAAAATAGGTGAAGAATACGCCGACTTAGTGGGCCTAATAATACCATCCTTCAACATTTGATCAATAATTTCTTTCACAGCCTTCATTTTAGGTGGAGACAGCATATATGGTGGAAAACGGACCGGAATCGAATCCGTGACCTCAATTTTGTATTCAATAAGGTCAGTAACACCAAGAGTATCAGAGAACACCTCTGGAAACGACTGACACAACTTACGAATACTATCAGCCTGCTCCTCAGGTAGATGTCTAAGGTCTAACAACATCTCATCCTGGGTAGGCGAAATAGAGGAACATGATACAGAATTACACTTTAACAAGGGGATTTTACAATTGGAAGCAAATTTGAATGTGCACTACTTACTCTGAAGGTCGAGCACTAGACCGGTGTGAGAAATGAAGTCAGCTCCCAATATAATGGGGCAAGACAAGTGCTTGGCCACAAACAATTTAATTTTCCATGTAAATTTAAAAATACGAATTTTGACATATAAGGAACCTAAAATTTCTAATGGAGAAGAATTAGCCGAAACATATTGAACAGACGATGAACAATAGTCAGGAAGTTTACAAATAGATTTCAATTTCGAATACCATTGAGCCGAAATAATTGAACAAACACTGCCTGAATCTAAAAGAGTTGTTACAGGTTCATTATTTAACTCAATTTTGAGAAAAGGTACGGGTGCGGGGGAGTCCGCCGCAATCCTAAGACATTCTTTGGGGCATTCAAAAGATGAATTTGAAGACTGAATTTTCCCTGAATTTTCGACCTGTTTACCGGGGGCTGAGCCTTGGGAAGCTGAATTAGTCGACTCAGCCGAAGCCGCTAGTCACTTATTATTAGTGACATTGGTGGAAGTTGCACCAGAAGTTGAGCAGGAGGGGGTGCTATTTGAATTTGGGCAATTCTTGGCGATATGTGAGAAAGCCCCACATTTAAAACAGCCTTGTGATGAGCCAGCTCCATTATTTGCTCTGCTACATTTGATCAATGGACACTTATTGCGAAGATGGTCAGACGACCCGCAAGCATAACATTTACGGGGTGTGACAGGTCGGCGAGGTGGAGGCCGAGGATTACTAAAAGAAGGAGGGGGTTATTTCGCGACACGCAAGGAATCGGCGTATCTAACTCCTTCCACTGAGACGGCCAATGCTTCAAGTTCAGAGAAGGTTTGCGGGCACGCCGCGAGACACAAATATGACCTATAGGATGGTGAAATACCTTCCACAATACCCTGTACAATCTGATCTTCAGGGAAGTGAAGAGCAAACACCCTAGTATAAAACTTAATATCTTGGATGAAATCCGCCAGGTTTTCATCCAACCGCTGTACACGCTAATAGTACTTCTGAATAAGTGAGGACCTTGCCCTAGCCGGAATGAAGTTAGCTAGCAAGTGGGCGTGGAAGTCTTCAATAGATGATTGTTCGGCAATGGGTCTTACTATTTTGTCTGAGAGAACACCAATTGCATAAGGATAAATTATCTGCAAAATTTGACATGGAGAAAGAGAAAAAACAAGAGCATGGTCCTGAAACTCAACTAAAAACCTTAAGAATGAAATTACTTCACTGGTGGTATTAACGGAAAACTTAGAGATACCTCTGAGCAATATTGCTAATGGATGAGGCAAGCTGCTGAACCCAGGTGACATAGTAGGTAAAGGTTTAAGTGGCAAAGAAGTTAATTCAGAACGTACATTATTCAACGAGGTACGGCGTTCAGACTCGTTGTCCAATGGGGCCGAGGTTGTTTGAGCTCCAACGGTTTTCCTATTGACTTCTCCCTTAAGAGGCTCTTCCTCGCTACCTACATTCACCGTAGTGGGTTGATCAGTTTTGGGAGGAACTTCCCCAGTTAACAATTGGGTAACCTTACTGGACAATTCAGAAAGATTTTCAAGAACCACACTAGCTTCCTTCCTCTGAACGTCATTCAACTTCAGAGACAACAGATCGTTAACTCTATTAGAAAAATGAAATAACCTGGCTTGCACACGTTTAATTTGGTTGGGAGAAGGATCATTTTCTTCAAAAAAGGTAATTACAGATGCCAGCTCAGTAGTATTGTCCGTGATCGTGGAGAGAGAGTCGTCGATTTCTTTCTCTCCCAAAGTGGGGATGGAAATGGGCAAATCAAGGGACTCTCTAAGCTTATTTGTGTCTACAGCAACCGTGCCTCCAGATTGCACATTCCTAATAGTTAATTCATAGATCAACTCCTCCTTGCGCAAATAGTTAAAATGGAGAACATCGCGAGGGCCGGGCATGATGACAAAGCAATTTTGAAAACAAACGGACAAATCAAAAAATTCCAGCAACTGAGAAAATTGTTAGAGTTCGAAAATAAGGCAATGTTTAGCCGTCAAAAGGGGCTAAATTGAGACCCATTCAACCACGCTCTGCTACCACTTGTTCCCAGGTATCTGTGGAACAGCAGAGGTGAAAGAAGGTGCGGAGGTGAACAGGTCTCAAAATACGAAATTAAAGTTAAGATAAAATTTAACAAGGTTATATTTTCTTTTAAAGATTAAGAAATAACAAATGGAACAGGTACTCAGTAGCCGAAACACAATTCGAAAATGTACAATTACAATGATTACAGGATTTGGGCTCCGAGAGCCAGACACCTAATTCTTGAGCAATGAGCCCAACCTTAAGCTATACAAGTTTCAACAAAGGGGCAGAAGACCCCAATCATGCCCAGGAGCTCTTGCTCCCAATTACACAGTAAAGCCTCCTCGAGGCATACAGAAACAAATTTTAGGAAAGAGCGACCCGCTCTTAAGTTCAGGCCTATCAACACCATATATAGCAACATATCCAAGTTGAAGAAGATACACCTGATTGGTCATAAATTAATTAAAGAAATTCGGGATTGGCTAAATTCAAACCTGGCGGAAAGAAGGGGTTAATATTGCCAACATAAACAATAACTGAAAGAAATTTAACAAAGAACAAACTTATGAACACAAACTTTCTTCAAAAACATAGTTCTTTCACTTCGCACTAGGGTGCATAATTGTATTTCTTCAGTAGTGCCATCTGGAAGAGAATGTCCACACTTCTTACTACAGGCAAAACAAAAATACATCGAAAACGACCCAGTTCAGAAACTTCAAAATTTACAAGTAGTGACATGTTCTGAGAAACTAGAAAATTAACACAGTAGATAATGTTCAGACTTCCTCCAGTAGAGGAGTTTCAACTGGCGCAAAGTTTGAATTAGCGGCGTGGAGGTGTACCACCCGGTACAATAATAATAATAATAATAATAATAATAATAATAATAATAATAATAATAATAATAATAATAAGCATCACTATCATACGCAAACAAGATTATATATGTAAGAGGAATTTGGTATAATTAAGCCAACACAGTATGTAATTAACTAATTGATTAATCAACAATAATAAATGGATAACGAAATAAGAGGGCAAGGGCTAATATTTCATGCACGAAATAGTAACAATAATCATTATAGTACCGAGCGACTGGCTGCGCGGTTTGCGTCACGTAGCACTCAGCTTTCATTCGTAGATAGTGGGTTCGAACCCCACTGTCTATAGCCCTGAAGATGGTATTCTTCGGTTTCCCATTTCCACACCAGACAAACGGAGGGGCTGTACCATAATTAAGGCCATTGTCGTATCCCCTCATCACCAAGCCCTTTCTTATCACATCCTTGCTCTAAGACCTATCTGTGTCGGTGTCTCGTGAAAGCACGTTGTAAAATAATAATAATAGTAATAAAACAAATATTTTTATTGAAATGATTTAATATAAGGTGATCCAATTAGTACACAAACACACACAAAATTAGACTTAACAATCAATGACAATATTTGACAAATCTGTAGCTGTTTACAAGCGTCTCTTGGCCTCAAAGTTGGTCCCCAGCTGGTAGTCTTTACCTGGAACTGGCGATCCTTCCGTAATTTGATTTCACACAGCAGTTCCATCTAGCCAGGATAAAATACACGAACGGTGGCTAGTACAACGTACGGTGACTGTAAACTAGGCTCGAATACAGACAAGAACGATAACTCGCAGTGTCAATTCACATGACCGCTCCACACACTGAACTCTTACATAACGAAATGTAACTGATTACTCAACGCTCACCACAGTAACACAACACAACTCAACTATTACCAACTACTGTTCGAGGCGAGCCCGCCTTTATGTATTTGGTGATGAAGTTCTAGTATCTTCGAGGTGTGTCCAGAATACAAGTTTTCTAATTCCGCCAACCAGAAAATTCACGGAAACCACAGACGAAGGAGACAATAGAAACCAAGGACACCACTTTCCCGGAGGGCGGCTGTTAGCTCACCAGCTTGACTCACTCGTATCTTCCAGGAAATACAAAATGGGCTTCAAGAGGGCTGGCAGTCGCATGATCACCTAACAATAGGATAAAGAGATAAATATTTTATATACTTAAGCATATATATTATTTAAATAATAAAAATATTAATACAATAATGACCTAAAGAAAGAAGGATTGTTGCTGTTTGATTTACAAGGCCATAGACTGGTTTGAAGCAGCCCTCCATGCAACCCTCTCCTGTGCCAACCTGTTCATTTCTACGTAACTACTTCATCTTCCATCTACTCCAATCTAGTTTTTATAATCATTCCTTGGTCTACCCCTACTGTTACCATCTACATTTCGCTCAAATACTAACTGACCGAGAAAGTTGGCCGTGCGGTTAGGGGCACGCAGCTGTGGACTTTCATTCGGGAGATAGTGAGTTCGAACCCCACTGTCAGAAGCCCTGAAGGTGGTTTTCCGTGGTTTCCTATTTTCATACCGAGCAACACAACACAAGTGGGACTGTACTGTAATTAAGGCCACGGCTGCTTCCTTCCCACTCCTAAACCTTTCCTATCCCATCGTCGCTATAAAACCTGTCTGTCCGTGCGCGTAGAGGCGCGAGGCTGTGATCTTGCATTCAGGAGATAGTAGGTTCGAATCCCACTATCGGCAGCCCTGAAAATGGTTTTCCGTGGTTTCCCATTTTCACACCAGGCAAATGCTGGGGCTGTTCCTTAATTAAGGCCACGGCCGCTTCCTTCCAACTCCTAGGCCTTTCCTATCCCATCGTCGCCATAAGACCTATCTGTGTCGGTGCGACGTAAAGCCCCTAGCAAAAAAAAACTGTCTGTGTTGGTGCGACGTAAAGCAACTTGTAAGAAAAAATACTAAATGAACAAGTCTTGGGTCTTATGGTCTGCCTTACCATTATATTTCTTCTTCTGCTCAAAAGTTTGCGAAATGGTTATCCTCTCACAAATTCAATTCAGTATCTCTTCATTCGTGTTAGATCTATCCAACGCACCTTCAGAATTCTTCTGTAACACCACATTTCGAAAGATTGTATTCTCTCTCTTGCTGAGCTAAATATTGTCCATGTTTCACTTCCATAGAATGCCACGCTCCAAAAGCATATTTCCAATTCCTATACCAATGTTTGAAGTGGCCAAATTACTTACGTGGAGTCAATACTTGATATATTTAAACATATGCTGTATTTAAATAATAATAATAATAATAATAATAATAATAATAATAATAATAATAAAGCCACCCGTGGCCTTTCTTGACAACGCTGCTTTATAATATGCTATAGAAAGTAAGTATTCAGTACCTACCACTATCGATAACTCTGTTCACCTTTGAATAAATTACAGTACGATCACCCTGTAAATTGCTCTCCCGCATCCAGAATTCTTGATCTGTGACAGTTTTTTTTTTAAATAAAACATGTAGGAGTGTCACGCTTTATTCAGAATACGAATTATAATTAAGTTTATGCGCGCACTAGTCCAGTCTTCACCAATTCCTATCGCAGGAACAGCAAGCCAACATCATGACAAACCAGCAAAACCATATTAAACCCTGCTCACGGTGGGATTCAAACCCACCATCTCCCGACTTCAAGCTCACAGCTACATATAAAACTGTGAAGCCAACTTGTTACGTTGTTTTTTAGTATTACTGACGAAGTCCTTACATGACTGACTGATTTGTTTGTTATACATCTGAGGTTTCAAATATACGGGTGGCCTAATTTTTTCCTTGTATTCAACATACACATCGACCTTTTTCCTTTGTTGAGTATATGATTACTTCTGACCCCGATGGGATTAGAACATGCAAGGAAGAATATTTTCCATTTCATAGCATCCTGGTCTTATTTAAACAAGGCATTCAATTATTTCCTCTGTCGGTCGAAAGAGGTCCAGTACAGAGGCATGTAGCCTGTAGCCCTGTACCAAATGGCGAGCATCCTTCTCCACTAAATGGACTGCGCCCGCAAGCGTTCATCTCTGATGATTCAAGGAGTTGGTAACATGTTCCCTGAGGTATTATTTAGCTTGCTGTGGCTTCTCATTGTATTTTCTGACTATACCTCCCTAACTAATCGGAAGTGAACATTTGCCTTATCTACAAAGAAATGTTACACCGGTTTATTTTTGCTGATATCTGGAGTTAAACAAATAAAGTCATTATTATTAATTACAGCATTTTAGAATGTTCGCTTTGTAGCTTCACATGTGCACACAACATTCACATAACGACAATGGGGGCGGTGACTTTAGTGAGGCAAGTCAAAACAAGGAAAAGTTGTTCATGTGATTTCTTGGGTTACACAACCTAAACTGATAAAGCTAACATTACAACGTGATTGATCCTAATAAGTAATACATGAAAATTCCGCGTTGTTATATAGTATCTACCTTGTCATGATTGATTCTCTCAACGATTAAATGAACGTGTAAGTATATTTTACTTCCGGCAGGTACTGCCAACTTGACGAAGGCAATATGGCATTGCCGGATGTTTTTGGAGTCTTGCGTGCTCAAATGACCCTTAGAGCTAAGCAAGCGGGAGCTACGGCTTCTGGTATGGGCATCCAACTAAAACCAAGGGACAAAAGAAGAACCGGGCGGATGTAACGAATAAACGACCCTGGCAACGGAAACGGCTCATGAATTGGTACGTAATTCACTACCCCGAATATAAGAACCCTGAGCAAACCTGGAGGATTACTGAATCTGAAAAGGAAATGAAGGAATATAACGTTACTGTGGTAGCAATACAAGATGTAAAATGGAATGGAAGTGGAGTACTTGCAACTGTGACAAACACTTTGTTCTATAGCTGTGGAAACAGAGGATACGGAGATACGGAGGTAGCGGGTTCCAAATTGATAATGCATATAAGAATGTTAACGTCTTTTGAACTTTAAGCTCGGTAATGACAGGATTTCTGTTATTCGAGTAAAAGCACGCTTCCTCAATATATATTACACATGCACATATGAACCAACATAAGATGTAGAGTCGGCAGAAAAATATACCTTTATGAACAACTGGAACAAGAATTAGCTCTAGTGGCAAAGCATGATGTTATGGGCGACTTCAACGCCCAAGTGGGAAGAGAAATTACTTACAGGAAAACTGTTGGTAAGGGAAGTTTTCGTGAGGTTTAGAATGAAAATGATATAAGGTTGATTGATGTTGCTACAAAATTCTGATTTTGCATACTAAACGCACATGAATGCAAAGGAAGGATATAAGGAAAGTAACATGGTGCTCTCCTGATGGGATCACAAAGAAACCAAAAGATCCTGTGCTTTTAGATAGACGGCAAACTTCAGATGTCCTAGAAGTGAATAGTTATCGAGGTGCAGTTGGAGATAGTGATCATTACCTGTTAAGAGTAAAGTACAGACAAAAGAGAGCCAACTACACAGAGATGAAGAGAGCTCCTATACCCAGGTTTGATCATGCTAGGATAACAAAGGATTAAAATATAGCACAGCATTATGCAAAGCTTTTGACAAGGCCTGAATGAAGTGGAAGATTGGACAGGAGAAAATATTGAAGAAGGATGGCACACGGTTAAAGGTATAATGTACAAAAGGGCGGAACTGTATTGGGCAGAAAGAAACAGTCGAGGATACAGCACTGGATTGATGGAGATTGTAGGTAGAAGATTGAATAAATGAATGAAACCAGAAGAAGAATGTTACAGAGAAGAACAAGAACTACTGTAGAGGAATACAGGGAGAAGAGAAAGGAAGCGGACAATATAGGAAGAAAAAATTAATTTGATAAACAGTGGATTGAAGAGTCAGAATCGAGAAAAATCTGCTCAGGAAAATATAGATATTATATAAGGTTTAAAGATATAAAGAAAGAATTTCAACCCAGAGTCGTTTTCTGTAAAGATAAGGAGCGAAATCTGACTGGAGGTAAAGACAAATGGGTGGAGTATTAGTGAATTGCTGAATACGGAATCAAGATATGAAGGTGGGGTTGAAGATGGAGAGACGGAAGAGAAGGGGCAGGAACAAAGAGAGAAGAGGTGGACCTGGAATCAATAAAGAAACCTACATTGCGAGATGTTAAAGATGGAATGAATGCTCTTAAAAACGATAAGGCACCAAGAGAAGACAACATTACAGCATAAATGATAATATAAGGAGTTAAGAACTTAACAAGTCGGTTGTATGAGGTTATAGTAGTGTTGTGGAAAAAGGAGAAAATGCCAGATCGATGGAATAAAGCAATACACTGCCCTATACATACGAAACATGGTAAAGCCGACTGTGGGAATTATAGAGGAATAGCACTGCTATATACCTCTCATAAAGAAAAAAGTAGCTGGGAGGTTAAGACCATACGTTGAAGAATATCTAGGAGAATAACAGTGCGGCTTCAGAATTAACAGACCTACTATGGACCAGATTTTTACTATCAGATAGATCCTTGAAAAAGGTTATAATGTTGATGTTCACAAGCATATGTTGGTATCAAAAGGGATCAGCTAATGAAAGCAATGAAAGAGGCATGAATAACTAACAAACTGACAAGAATGGTTCAAATACTATGGCAACAATGACATGTAGGGTAAGGGATGAGGGTACTGTATCAAAAGCTTTTGGAGTTAACCAAGGATTGCCGCAGGGTGATGTACTCTCCGCCCTTTTGTTTAACATTGTCTTCTAGAAGGTAATGCGAATAATACAAGAGAGCAACCCGGGCGGATCTTTGTTTAATAGAGTGACACAAGACCTTGTGTAGGCAGATGGCATTGATTTGTTATCTAGGAGACTGGATCTGGAAGAGAAGTTGGGAAGACTAGAAAAATATGGGGCTGAGATGAGACTGATGATTAATTAGTTATAAACTAAGTACATGCTAAAGTCTAGGAAAAAGTATAAAGAAGAAGAAAATGTGTAATGTGAATGGGAAAGAATGTGTACGTTTCAAGATCTTCAAATATCTAGGGTCGATGGTAGCTAAAAACAATGATATACATGCTAGGATATGAGCTGGTAATAGGAGTTACTTCGCCTTAAGCAAAGTAGGAAGGAATCTGAAGCTGACTGTTTATTGCACTGTAGTGAAGCCTGTGGTGATGTATGGTGCAGAGACTTGGACTATGACACAAAGTGCTGAGGAGTTGTTACGGATATGGGAAAGGAAGATACTTAGGAAAGTCTATGGAACAGTAAAGGATGGTGGAGTCTGGTGAATAAGGAAATCAGAGAGCTGTATAATAAACCAGAAATAGACGGTTGTGGACTGCGATCGTTAGGACGTGTACAAAGAATAACAGAACACGACGGTGAAGAAAGTCTTCGACGGGAAACCAGAAGGACGTATGAGGATCAGATGACTGGACGACGTGGAGGAGGATTTGAGAAGAATGGGACTTACAAGATGGAGAACCAAAGCAGTCAACAGAGAAGAGCGGGTGGAGTTTGTCCAAGATGTCAAGACCCTACAGGAGCTGAAGCGCCAAGGAGTAAGTATATTTTAAACACTTCATTTCTTAAAGAATAGGGTACATACTTCGTCGTCTGGACGAGCTCTGTGTATACAGTATATAATGCGGAACAATTTTGGCTACTGCTTTTAACGTCACATTAATACAAGAAGGTCTCCGGTGATACAAGGGTAAGAAAGGACCAGGGCTGGTAGATAGTGCTCGCTCCCTTCTTATGTGTTTACGGTACGCTTTACGTCGCACCGGCACAGATAGGTCGTATGGCGACGATGGGATAGGAAAGAGCTAGGAGTAGGAAGGAAGTGATCATAGCCTTACGTAGGTAAGTTACAGCGCCGGCATTTGCTTGGTGTGAAAACGGGGATCCACGGAAAACCGTCTCAGGGCAACCGAAAGTCGGGATTGAAACCGCTATCTCCTGAATGCAAGCAGTGCAGCCACTCGCTCGGTGCTCGCCCGTAGTAAACGGATCAGTACTTGTGTCTTTAGGCTAAGGGGCAAAAATGGCCGAGCGCGGGCTTTCTGAGTTCTTCCTACCAGTTCGAACCCGGCTGAGTGTGGTAGTATTTGAAGGTGTGACTGTGTCGTGTCGGTATATTTACTGGCACGTAAAGGAACTAATATGGAACAAAATACCGGCACCTCGGCGTCTATAGTGAGACAAAGTCATTATTATGTACTTGTGTCAACACGTAGGCCTATTGGTGTTGTAATGGGATGTGCCTGTAAGCTTAGGATGAATAATGAATTGGTAGGCTATCGTTTAACATGGGTGCGTAGGGTAGCCGTTTTTCAGGTGAATGGTCCTTCTTCGTTTGGTGAAAAAGAAAACTACAACCTGTTTTCCAGTCAATGGCCGGGTCAGGGATGGAATGAATGAAGCCCCCACCTTGCGGTGATGACAAGAATTGTACCGGCTGCCGAAGCCTGTCGCACTCTTCTGGGGCAATGTTTAATGACTGACAGATGATATGAAATGATAGTGGAGAGTCTTGCTAGTATGAAATATGACAGGAGAAACCGGAGTACAAGGACAAAAACCTGTCCCGCCTCCGCTTTATCCAGTACAAATCTCACATGGAGTGACCGGGATTTGAACCACGGAACCCAGCGGTGAGGGGCCGACACACTGCCACGGAGGCTACATTTCTTCCTTTGGTGTATGGATAAAGTGTTAAAGAAGGGACGATCCTGGTGAACTTTAGATTAATAGATAATACTCAAATACGCCAGCCTCGTGTCGGTAGGTTCACTGGCACGTAATGGAACTAACATGGGACAAAATTCCGGCACCTCGGCGTCTATGGTAAGTAAAACATTATTATGTACTTGTAAATATACTAAATAGTCTATCACATCTATCCAATTCCGTGCCTACCTATCAATCTATGTATCTGTCTTTGAATTAGTGAAAGTAATTCCCTTATGATTCACATTTTTAGGTTAGGCAGCTAATAACCATGTCCACCAGAAGGGTTTCCACAGGGAGATTTTGTAATGTCATGCTATGTAGGGGGCCTATGCGTAATAAGGTGCATGTTGCTAAAATTACTTCTGACTAAAGTTGGGATAAATGCCCAAGTATTACAAAGTTTCACTAGCAAGCATTTCTTTATGACAGCAATGTATGAGGAATCCTAGTAAATTCATACTATGGATAGTGGTAGAAAGGACTGTTAGTGTATTTGAATATAATTTCGAGTGAAATATATACCGTAAGGAAAACTATGGTAGGAGTGAGTTTGGTAACAACGCACAGGATCAATAACAATCAACGTCGAGATTTGTTGTTAATATTTCATTTAAGAGGTTTGTGATCCATAGCCCAGTGCACTCTGCGTGTGTGAGAAGTTTCTTAGATAAACTCTGTGCATATGACATCTTTACTAATAAGCGTGTGTGTCCTTTCTTATTTATTTTTTATTGACTGCAGAGGAAGTGGTAGATGTTGTGTAATCTCAAGGAACTGAAGTGGGAAAAAAACATAAACCAACTTCAGGACAGCTGATAGTAGGATTTTAATCCTATTCTCTCGTCTTCTGGATTGTATTGCCTGAGGCTGAGCGCAGATCGTTCCAGTACATTAAAAAAGTTTGTAGCAGAACTGCGATGGAACCTGTGTCAGGCGGATGGGAATCTGTTATTTCAAAAACTACACTAGTGCAGATTTGGGTATTTGTATCTCAGTCGTAAAGCACGAGCAGTTTCTATGCCTCTCGTCGCATAAGACCTTAAACATTTTCTCAGGCAGGAGTAACCTGTTTTTTTGTTTTTATTGCAGTAGGCGCGTTCTACTGACAAGTATTAGTAATATTTTGTTTCTGATTATGCACCTCTAGTTCAAATTGAAATGTCACGAACCAAAATTTGTGGAAGGAGATAGAAACGAAGCAATAATCAGAATTAGGTTACTATCATATTTTAAGGTTAACAAATGTGGTGTACGGATTATTTCCTTTATCTTCAACTTGCACACTTCTATTTGTGGATCAATAGAATATAAAACTACACCTGTTTACTTTATTCACATATATTCAGTTAATAAGCAGGGGAATTTCAAAAGCCTTCAGATTATAACTTTTATATTAAACTTTTAAGGGTATATGGTATGGAAATGACCGAAACCAGTTCATATGATGAGCCCAATGCTACTATTTAAATTTTCAAAATTTTTTAGTACATAACAAACTTAAAGTTAGAGGATAAATAAATTCCTCCTTACGTTTACTTCTACGTGTAAGTCATTAACACTGATACAAAGAGTCTATTATTAATATGTAGTGCTGTCTTTTCTTAACATCAACTCAGATGCCATACTTCATCGGTAAAAATTCTGACGCCCAGTTGTTTACATCAGGAAAGGTAGTTATAGACCACGTTAATGAACCTTCAGATATTTTGGAAGTGTTTTGAGTCCAGAATAAATGTATTCGTTCCCCGACAGCCTTTATCCTTTCCTTTGTACAATTGCTGTACCGTTTCATTTTTTTCGTACAAGATTTCAGTTTTCGAACTATATCTCTGTTTTGTTGACTATGCCATCCAGTTTGGTCATCATGCATTTTGATGTCAATTCATTACTTGGTTTTTTCCTATTTTTCTTAACGCCGCACCGACTCGTGTATGTCTTATGGCGACGATGGGACAGGAAAGGTCTAGGAAGTGGAAGGAAGCGGCCGTGGCCTTAATTAAGGAACAGTCCCGGCATTTGCCTGGTGTGAAAATGGGAAACCGCGGCAAATCATCTTCAGGGCTGCCGACAGTGGGACTCGAACCCACTATCTCCCGATTAAATTCTTTACTTGTATTATGGATATTTCTCTACTGTTACTTTAATATACTGTAGTCTACCCAGAAGACAATGCAATGGCGGTAGTGCAATATACTGCATGCAGCCTGTGGGGCTATATTTGTCAAGGCTGTACCAGTTCCTTTAAGTAAAATGTTTTCCTCCAACCTTCGAATACATTTATGTGTGCTAGATCACGTCCTTCTAGCCTACTAATATTAGATTCTAAACAAAGAAATTTCTCCCTTTATGCATGGTTATTTCCAAATAACATCCCACGCAATCCAGTAATTTAACCGCACCAAACAAATACTTCGCCTCAATTGCTACATTTAAAGGAAATGGGAGGCACTTACCATATCACAGAGGTGAGTTACAACGAGGCGCACAAGTGATATTAGTAGAGAGGCCAAAATCGGAAAATGAGCGAAACACGTAATCATCATATTAAGCATTATGAACAGCAAAATTACGGATATAGATGTGCGTGCACTGTAATATTTGACGTTTTTCACCCAGCCATTCCTTAGAACAACTTGTCATGCGATCTGATTCAGCAGGAAATGAAACCAGTAATATTTATAACTTGGTATGCTGCACTCTACAACGTCTACAACGTAGTTTACTGGAGTGAATCTACAATCTGCTTTGGACTTATTTTATTTTTAGAATAATATCGTTCGCAGACTGCCCTATCTTTTTGATTACACTGGGTCTCTGAGACCGGCGTTTGTTTGTTTGGTTGATTGAATTATTTATTTAAATATATTTATTACTTATCCGTGCCTATGTCTGCATGATCTGTACACAGAAGGGCTGAGAATTTTATCCACATCTGGTTATTTCCTCCGGGTCGGACACTGTCTGTTCGTGTTATTGTCGTCACATCACTTTATTCCCACAGAACACAGCACCAATGACTACAGAAAAACTTAATATACGAAAGCATCCCCCACACTGATTTGGCACCAGGAAGGATATCTGGAAGTGAAAATGGGTCAATGTCTCACGAGCGGAACAGTTCACAAAAATATTATTTATTTAACTTATTCATTTATTTATTTATCCTTTAGTACATCAATCAATCAATCAATCAATCAATCAATCAATCAATCAATCAATCAATCAATCAATCAATCAATCAATCAATCAATCAATCAATCAATCAATCAATCAATCAATCAATCAATCAATCAATCAATCAATCAATCAATCAATCAATCAATCAATCAATCAATCAATCAATCAATCAATCAATCAATCAATCAATCAATCAATCAATCAATCATCTGTATTTAGGGCTGTTGCCCAGCAGGTGGCGGTTATCCTATCAATTCTTTTCCTAGATTGTTCTTTAAATATTTTCAATGAACTTGGACATTTCCCTTGATATTTTATTCCAATCCCTTACTCCTCATGCTATAAATAAAAGTTTGCCACAATCTGTCCTCTTGAATTACAACTTTATCTTCATATTATGATCTTTCATACTTTTAAAATCTCCGCTCTAGGTTATTCTTCCACTTACGTCATTCCACGCCAACTCACCACTGACAGCTCGAAACATATCACGCAGTCGAGCATCTCGTCTCCTTACTCCCAAGTCTTACTAGCCCAAAGTTTGCAACAATTCTTGTAACTCTTACGGTTTGTTAAATTCAGCATCAGTAGAGAAAGAACTGAGCACATTTTGAAGAAACGAACAAGACTGGCTAATTATCTTCTAATTACTGTTCAACTAATAATTTTAAACTGTTAATAAAAATTGCAGAATTGTTAAATTTCTTTACTGGACAAAGATTATGCGAGCGTAAATCACACCCTTGTTTTCCAGTTTAAATTAAATGATCTTGCACTATAGCAGCGACCTAAAGAATCCACAAAAATGACTGCAATAATCAATACAAAGTAGTCTAACTCCTCGGCTGAGTGGTCAGAGTCTTGGCTTTTAGTTATCAGGGTCCTGATTTCGATTCCCGGCTGGAACGTGTGACTTTAATCGTAAACGGTTTAGTTCCTTAGCTTGGGGACTGGGTATTTGTTCTTTCTCCAATATTCCTCCAACTCAAGCACCAGATACAACTTTATCCTTCGCCACAATAACACGCAGCATACCTCGCCCACGCTCGTCTGTCGGAGGATCTGCTTTACGGGGGCTGCGCCAGGCTAGCAATAGTCACATGAAACTATTATTATAATGCGAAGCTGGGTTGCTTTAAATTATCCTGTAGGAAAAATAAAGATATTAAATCACTCACCCCGGAGAAGAACGAGATAAACCGTGCCTTTTAGTTTTTTAAATGTTTTCAGTAACCTATTAAGGTCAATGCTCTCTATCATTTGACAGTAACAAGAGAAGTCATTTCGTCATAATACTGAATAAATAGCCAAATTTTACTTCCAGAGTATTCCAGAATGCAAACAGACCCCGTTAAGTACCTGATAATTTGAGTAATATCGTTGATGTGCTGAAAGTTGTTAATAAAGTGGCTTAAATCATATACGTAAATTTGTCTTAGGTGTAATATATTTTCTGTGGTTATTGTGGACGTCGAAATTATCATCTTTTAAATGAATTATTGGCAGTGAATTTACACAGCTTCTTCTGTTAATGATACCTATTGAATCTTACTAGCACTCTGTTGGTCGTGCGAAGAAAAGTCACGTCAGTGGCCGCGCGGATCACAATTGTGATCCGTACTTTCTTTGTGATATAAGGCTCTTCTTTGCTATTTATTAATTGAATATGATTATGCATTGTGAAAAGAACTACCTCTATTTTCTATACAATATAATATAATAATGCATGCATTTATAATAAGTACCTGAAAAATTACCGGACTTTGTGATGTGTCTCACTTACTCCCTCCATAATTTTTTGAGGTACCTCACTGTCTGGTTCATTCTGCCACCGATTTATATTATCATAGTCATCCATTTTGTACTTATATACCAATAATTTATATAATCTCATAAAACGGAGTAGATATATGCACATGAACTGAGAAAGGACACCGTAATAAGAAAACAAACAAAGTCAAAAGAAGTCACGCTATTGGTCGCACGGATCACAGTTGTAATCCACAGTAATAAATTGCTTTATAACGCAACAACCATCAGTCAATGTTAGCATACTACAGCGTTATAAGAGAAGGGTTGGGACACGAGGAAGGTTCACAGATGTTCAAGGTCAACAGTCATACCAGTCACTATTGTGATCCGCGCGACCACTGGAGTGCTAGCTAACATTACACAAATGTGACTTACAAGCTTTGGTTTGGACTGGTCCACTTAAGAAACTAATGCTTCGTCAATATAGGACAATACAGATTCCTTCGAGTTCCAAAGCAGATATTTCAATCATTTTTTTTATTAAACAAAATTCAACCTAAACCATTATGTAAAAAGCTGTTTCATAGAACACAGAATAGTTTGACAAAATTTGGTGAAGCGGTGATTTCGTAATGTTTAAAAACAAAAACAATGCTTCCGCTGAAAATTTGAGGTTCTTTACTTACGTTGTTATTCCCCGGGATGAGTGAAATATGCTCACGAGAGCTGAAATCTAGCGTTGAGCGCTAGTGGCAAGAAAAACTTGACTAGCGCTGCTCAAAAAATAGTCTGTTGCCATGGTAACGATCCCAGTGACGTCACATTTGTTAGGGCTGTTCTCGCCACGTGGCTTGGCTTGCTCTCTGTTACATGTGTGATAACATATGTAGTTTTACTGTGTTGTTATTGCTTCACTTACATGTTTGTCTTCTGAATATTACGTTTGTTATTACTTTATCTTTGTTAGTTAATTAGTAACTAGTTGTAAGATTTTCTTAGTTTTTATACTGAAGTACACCGTCAACAACGGACATTCTATTCTACTGTATATTATTCTATATTCTATATTATAACACATTCTTATGGCTGACTGATGGATAGAAGATTCTACAAATTTGACCATTTTCGGTCCTTAATTGGTCCGTATTGACTAAGTTTATACAAACATTCTTCAGGTGATGGTTTGGTCCACCCTGTCAATACATTACCAAGTTCCTAACTTTATACAAACCGAGCTCGATAGCTGCAGTCGCTTAATTGCTGCCAGTATCCGGTATTCGGGAGATAGTTCGAACCCCACTGTCGGCAGCACTGAAGATGGTTTTGCGTGGTTTGCCATTTTCACACCACGGCTTAATTAAGGCCACGGCCGCTTCCTTCCCACTCCTAGCCCTTTCCTGTCCATCGTCTCCGTAAGACCTATCTGTGTTGGTGCGACGTAAAGCAACTTACGAAAGAAAAGAAAGAATTTTGTACAATTATTTCACTCATACATATTTCGGGAGTCCCCACTCCCTTCATCAGCGATTTGTACCTCATAAAGCAAGATTCCCCATATCATAGGATCTAACATCATTCAGTTATACATACAACATCGTCAATATATAACCTTATTTTAACACGTACGCACACAATGGCAATTTCTTGATAATTATTGTACCGGGCGAGTTGGCTGTGTGGTTATGGGCACGCAGCTGTGAGCTTGCATCCGGGAGATAGTGGGTTCGAATCCCAATGTCGGCAGCCCAGAAGATGGTTTTCCGTGGTTTCCCATTTTCACACCAGGTACACTGTATTTTAATTAAGGCCATGGCCCCTTCTTTCCTATACCATCGTCGTCATAAGACACCTGTCTGTGTCGGTGCGACGTAAAGCAAACAGTAATAATTATTGTTATGTAATAGAACACTTTAAAATACTTATAACAATTTCAAATAGTTTTCCTCATATTATCTAACACTTTAAATACGTATTAAAACGTCAGCTGATTTCCTACTGCGTTAACAGAGAGGGGATGGGACGCGAGGAAGGTACGCAGATGTTCAAGGTCAACAGTCATACCAGAAAACAGGAGCGAAAAAACTAAACGGCTGGTTTGGACTGGTCCACTGTGGTCGTGCTGACCACATGACACCTCGTAATCTGCAGGCTTTCGCCAACAAGTTTTATTAATCATTCATCCTGTATTAAGGAATAATATACCATATGAAAATAATAATAATAATGTTATTGGCTTTACGTCACACTAACTACTTTTCGGTTTTCGAAGAAGCCAAAGTGCCAGAATTTAGTCCCGCACAGGTCGCCTACGGGTGTCAAATGGAAAGACCTGCACCTGGCGAGCCGAACGTGTCCTCGGATACTCTCGGCACTAAATGCCATACGCCATTTAATTTCAGCCCGGCCACACATGAGATAACCACGCCAACGCAGCTTACGTAGTAACTGCCTCTGCCGCTCAAATGACAGACTCCAATCTTCATGGGTCCAGGCTAAGAAGGTTACGTTGTATAGAGGGAAACAGGGTTCTCATTCATCCCAAATGTGTTATATGGGTTTCTGGTTGGTGATTTGACCTTTTTCTGTCCATATAAAGAATATTACTGTGCACACACTATTCCGATACAAATGTTACAAATCACTGTCATGCTGTCACGATAGTCTACATCAAACTACTCTAGTATAATGGCACAAATATTACATAACCAGTCAGTATGTCCAGGTAAACATTCACATTTAGACTTGCACGCAGTACTGCGAGAAGGCGAAGTCCATTCTATGAAATGTAACCTCCCCTCGATATAGCGCAACCTCACACACATTTCAGTGTTGTTAATGCATATGTTAGCAGTTTCTGTTCTCCGTAAATAACGTTAGGGTGATGTTAAAATGCATAAGGTTCGACGTCTCTACAAACGAACAATCGAAGAACTCAGACCAGCAAGGGAATCAAGTCCTGCGTCTGGGAAGATCTCGCCTAGGAAGATGATTACTTCTACAACACGAGGGACTTCATGCCGCGGAGAATTAAAATAACTCGGGAAGCTCAGGGTATGTGGACAAAGTATTAGGTCTGCATATCTGTCTGTTATGCATTATGATATTTTATTTTAACGGATATTAATATTAATGTGTCCACATCTTTCCTTCAGGCTGCTAAATGGCAATCCAAGTCTCTCGTTTCCAGTTGTGAACTGTCGGGAAGTGTCGTTCTTTACACCATTTGTGGCAAGCTTAAATGCTACCAAAACGCATCAAGTGTAAGCGTGCAAGTTCAGGGCAGACGACGGAACACTGTAACGTGTTAAAATCGCTTACCTTATTTTTCTTCTATGCTCAAACCCAACGCATCGTTTCGCGACACGAACTGTCTGCCTTCATGCCTGCCTTCCGAAGTACGCCTTGGTGTATTATACCTTCCTCTGCGCTCCGCTCTGCTGAGTTTATTGCCTTGTGAGTTTAGAACTTGTATACTGGAGCGTCCTGCCTCTTACGCATAAAGTGTTCATAACAACACTGACAGGTTCAGCGAGTAGAGGCAGGATACAGCAGTACAGCAAGTACATTTCATATCTACATCCAGAAGTAGAACATGACTCTCCTCCAAATATTTATTCAATGAATGCATCCTAGGATTACCAGATAAAGGAAAAAAAATATTTTAAATATTTTATATGCTTAAACATATTACCTGTAGTAATAAATAAACGTAAACCACAACCTCTGCCGAGCTAGAAAATTAAACGCGGCAGTAAATGTTACGACGTGTGTCCTTTAATTTATTATTATTATTATTATTATTATTATTATTATTATTATTATTATTATTATTATTGCTGTACGGCTTGCCCGACATGAATAACAATCGCAAGATTGTGACTTAGACTTGCGTGTCCGCAACTGTGTTTTGTTTTGTATACAAGTGGTTATGGCGGTGGGATTTTAACGGAGAGGTCTCGGGTTTAAATTCCGCTCCCACGTACAGATTCTTAAAACCGTAATACATAAGGATGTCAACGTAATTAAATCCTAGTCTTAGGCACTGTAAAGCAACACGTTTCCTGAACATTCTCATCGCGTATAGAAGCTATGCGATGGTTCTCTTGTAAGCGAGCGTCATACAACAGTAACCTTACTAAGATGTACGCAAGAGAAGAATACACGATAGTACGAATAGTTGATGAAGCTGGAGGAAACATTTCTGCTGCACAAACACTCTATCAACAACGCTTCCAGCGACGTCGTTTGCCTTCGCGTTATGTCTTCCGGGACACTATTGTGAGAGAAGAGAAGCACAGAACTCTTACGATCAGTCCGTGTACGAAGAGTTAGACCGACTGTTGATGGGCCCTAGGAAAATGTTCTGGCTATATTTCTCGGAAACCTTCACGTGAACACCAAACAAGGCTAGGACTCAGTAAACCTTTCACTCATCGAATACTGTACTCCAAGGACAGAAGCCTTAACCGTACCAACTTTAAGCGAATGATACGAGATCGAACCTCACTCTCTGTTATAATAATTTTAGTACCGTTATACGCGTGGTTCCATGGTTCCAAGAGCTGTTCCATGGTGATGATGGGACATCGTCAGCAGCAGGACGGAATGACATCATGCCTAACTAGTCTCCAATTGTACTGAGGTGATATCATCGCTGTTTGGCAACAGGTTATATCTCAGAGTGCTCTCACTATCCATTATTTTTCTGAAGACTGGTCACGCCTCCCAACGACATATGGATATGCAGTCCATCAGAACAATTTTCGTTGTGTTCAATTTGGTATGCTAACGTGTAAAGGAAAATGAACCTTAAGTGCATTATAGTATATGAGTGCGTAAATAAGGCATGAAAACATACATTCCTAGAGTGTGGTACGGTAAGGTTCATTTTCTTTTACAGGTGAGCAAAGGGAAAATGAACACAATGAATATTGTTCTGATGGACTAAATATCCATATGTGGCTGGGAGGCGCGACCAGTCTTAATGGAAATAATGGAGGGTAAGAGCATTGTGAGATATAACATTTTGCCCGAACAGTGACGGTATAATCTTGACCTTGTTTTATAAATCAGCAGTTTAAAAGGGCATGAACTTCATTCGAAGTTTCCTTCCCTATACCCGCTCCCATGTGAAGTGCCGTACACGCCCTGCGTCCTATCTCGTGCTCTTCAAGCTCAACAATACGGGCATTTCCTGTTACACTCTTCAAGCTCAACAATACGGGAATTTCCTGCTACAATATATACATAAATGCGGACATATATAATCCTTCACATTCTTTTAGATATTAAGAGACGTACGTCAGCTGTTAGGTTTTCATCGACGATAGGATAGCAAAGGGCTACCAAAACAATTTTTGGGTTGGTGCAACGTTATACCATACATCGCATTACCTCCGAAATGAAGCTCTCTAAACGCTGAGCTTAGACATAATGAATGAAATTGTAAGATATTTTCTACTAATATTACTTTATAATTTTTACTCGCAGGTATAGAATAGAATTAATTTAACAGAACCAGTGACAAGTCAATTATTCAGAAATAATAGTACTAACAGAAAGAATCGAAACCCTGATTTTCAATAAGAGAAATGGTCCGTAATTATGGGTCTCAGAAATGCATATCCCGAATCAAATACATTACACATTATAATTTAATTATTGTTTCTGTCTTATCACTAGAATGGAGTAACATTGGTCTCGATTTAGTGTACCTCTCTGAGTAGCAACTTTCTAGCACAGTTTGCTATTGCGGAGTTTGTGGTAGTGTTCATGAGTGTAATTAATTCGGTCAACGACTAATACAGGCCCGGCAGTACTCGGAGCGAGAGCGTGAATATCCCTAAGGAAAACCACACCCAGGATAATTCCCATCAGCTTTGGAATTCAAACATGAAATAATAAAATGATGCAGTTTCGTAGGCGTGTTCTGTACCATGATTTGGCACGCTCAATTGTTTTTTCACAACATGACGAATTCTTAAGTTCACGTTGTATGCTAACAAGGAATGATATTAACTTTCTTCACTGAATAATAATAATAATAATAATAATAATAATAATAATAATAATAATAATAATAATCTACTCCCTGGCTGAACGGTCATCGTTGAATCCTTCGGCTTAGAGGGTCTTGGATCCTGTTCTCGATCAGGACCGTACTGTAAGGACTGGCCCAGTGCGGCGAGGCATGTATCGCCTACCTGAAGGGGTGCGTGATGTCATCAGCATGATAGCACAGGGCAGCGCTCCAGTATGTGAGGTACAAAGCTTTCTTGTCTGGCTTAATTCGTGCTATTGCCACATAATACTATTACTTCGTATACTGATAATTAATTATGATACCGAAGCCTTCATTCTAATATCTGTTTGAAATAACAGAGTGTATACGTTTCTTTGTATATGCTTACAGTGCTATAACCGCAAGACGACTTAGTTCACACGCTTGGAAGATCACTATGTTATTTTACGCGTACTGGTTTTTTCCCCTTTAAAACCTTTTCTCCAGCATATATCCTTGATAGATAATAGACGTAATGTTTAATGCAATAGTGCTTAACTGTTTCAATCTACCTCGTCGCTGCTGCTGATGATGACGATGCTTGTTGTTTAAAAGGGCATAAAATCGAAGGTTATCGGCCCTCGTTTTAAAGCAGCCAATTTTAGTATTCCTTTCCTGCTTCTAGATAAAAGCACCAGACCATAATAAATGCACAGCCTGAAAATACAGTAAAATAATCAGGACAGTTACACTCATAATATTTACATCAACAAACTTTCATTACCTTTCAGATTCTCCGGTTGGTGGTTTAGCAGAAAATCCAAAGAAATCGTGTAAGCATCCGAGTACACTCATCTTCTAATCTGAATATGTTAATGAAAAGAAACCTCGATCCGCTGTTAATAGAAAAGACAAGAGAGCAATTAAAGAACATGTATTCGTCACAGTTTTAAAGTGTTTATATCACTTGAAAAGAGTTTCCATGAAGGTTTCAAGTAGTGAGGTACGTCCACCAAAATTCCAACTCGTACTTTCAGCGTCTGCAGGTAAACAAATATGCAAAATTCAATGCACGCACATTTTTGTCCATAGGGTTCTTATTCGAATTTTTCTTCCACACCATTCTTGTCTTTTTCCTAATCGTGGTTTAGCATGACACTTACACCGATTATTTATATTATTATTGTTCCGGGGATATCCGTGTTCAAGAGAAGTAGGGACCTGTATGCAATTAACAGCTGAGCAATGCCAAAATTAGAGTACAAGTTACCCTAATAAGATTCGAGAAATGTTATATATTTTCTTTCTAATTAATTTTAATTAAGTTTTGACAATGAACAACAGTCAACAAAGTCGTGCTCTGCAAAATGATAGCATAAATACTATTGCAGACCGTCAGCTCTGAGTGAATGAAAAAGAGCTCGTAAGCTCTGAAGCAGGTACGATAATGACTGTATAGCTTGAAACAGATATAATAATCAGGGAAGTAATTCCGGTATTTTTCTCTAACATACCGTACTAGGATAGCATATTAGATCTTTACCGGTACATTCAACAGAGAACAATATTGTATTGCAATTAAATTAACCACAATTCGAAGGCAATCCTTAGCGGAAGAAAGAGACCATGTCTCTTGGCACACTTTTAATTGAAATATCCCCACCTGGTGACATACACCACCAAATAATCCCCTGTCGTGCAATATAAGTTTACGTGAGAAAATACAATAGTAACACAGCCTATTTAATGTCAAGGTTACCCTCAACACACAAGTACGTGCACAGGCATATACCCGATACCACACGGCCTCGAAAACATGGAAACGTTTACTAACAGCCGGAATACAAAAGTTGAATGGAGGTGGAAAGTAGCTAAAATGGAAAGCATTTAAGGCCAACAAGGAATTTTAAATTTAGAAGGTAAGAAATTTTAGTCACCTAATTCGAAGGAAATGGCAGGATTTCGAGGGGAACCACTCGTGCTCCCTTATATTTGATATAATTTCTCAGTAGGGAATACAATGAGTCCGAAGACGGTGCAGAAATTACTACATTACTAGGAAAGGAAAGGCGTAACTATTACATTCAAAATTAAAAACCGCTAAAGTATTCCCCGCACTTAACACACCAGAACACTCAATTTAAGTTTTTTACTATCATACCTTGTCAGTGTGAACCTCCTTCAAGCCGTGACTCCCGCCTTCTTAGCTCACGAGGTAGCCTCTCTCAATCCTCCTTCACGATGTACACACTGCCGCACTAGCCAGATTAAACCAGGAGCCCAAGTATTGCTCGTCTTATAAAGGGAGAATTAGAGAAACATCTAGATCTTTACAATCGAAGGATGCGATTGAACAGCTACAAACTACCAAACAGGTCCATGATTGGGGAGTATTTTAAATTTCTAGATTGTGAAAGGTAGGCAGAATTAGATAAAGTTTCGGATATACTATTGAGAACTTTATAAAAACAAAACATAACGTAAGTAACTTCAACACTGAAATGTACTCACAAATTAATTTTGGGCGTTGCCCTCCAGAGTTCATTCCAGAACATACGTTAGAGCCATCTAACGATCGAAGGAAGACCTTTTACAATATTTTAAAAGTGCTTAGTGGCTATCAGATATGGCTATGGTGGGGAAGGCGTACAAAACAAACAGGAACGGAAGGTGCACTTCTGGTACAATTATTATTATTATTATTATTATTATTATTATTATTATTATTATTATTATTATTATTATTATTATTATATAACTCCCCATTAAACAAAAGCATCAAGCAAGCATTAATATTATTATTATTATTGCGGTAATAACACATAAATAGGAAACACCAGATGACAGCATCCGATAATTAAAACTTGCAAGGTGATCAGTACAATCGTCAAAAACGCAGTATTGTATTCAATGTAGGCCTACTCACTATTACGAAAGGACAAGATAAAAATTAAAGAATATGCATTCGTCGCAGTTTTAAAGTGTTCTGTGTTACTCTGTAAGTGGTCCCTTAAATGTTCGATGTATTGAGGCATATCCGCAAAAACCCATGCCTTCCTTTCTGAGCCTACAAGGTTAATAAAATTGTGTTCTATGTTGATATTTCGAGTTGTTTGCAGTGTCCCACAGCCTTCTGAATCAGGAACAATGGCTATGTTTCAATTTCTGATGATTCTTGTTTTTTTCAAGTTGCTTTACGTCGCACCAGCAGACGTTGGTCTTATGGCGGCGATGGGAGAGGAAAGGGCTAGGAGTGCGAAGGAAGCAGCCGTGGCCTTAATTAAGGTACAGCCCAAGCTTTTTCGTGGTGTGAAATTGGGAAATCACGGAAATCCATATTCAGGACTGCTGATAGTGGGGTTCTCTGAGGAATCTAGAATGGTGATTATCTTGAAAAGTAATTATCGATTTATATTCTTATCGAAATCAAAATATACAGGCTGTTTCCACTGAGCCATGGGGACTAAGAATTCTATCTATTCCAACATCATAAACAAACTTCATGTTTACCTGCATATCATCAAAGCTCAGAACACAAAGTTTATCTGCCGTGGGTAAGTTTTCACTACATTTTCACACCAGTTTCACTACGTTGTCAAGAATACCCGGGCTGCAAGTGAACTTCGCGCACCACCTGCTAAAAGTTGTTGATGTATTTTCAGAAGTCATAGGCCCTTATTAATGAAATGCCTTCGTTTGTACATCGGATAATTTTTCCTGCACACGTCAATGACCTCATCTGCGTAGGTGAGAATTTTCGGGCAAGCCAGTTCGTCAAACGAGAGTTTTCTTCGTTTATACATATAAGGACGCATAGTTCTTGTTTTAATTCATGTGCCTTAACAATATACAGTACTTCATGATGCGTCGTAATGATTCCTGTTTTCATTTTGTTCATTTTACAATGTTTCCATTGTTCTTCTTTAAAAACGTTCGAGTTTGTTTCCATGAAGTGACCAGCTTTCTTTAAAAATGAATTTTCTTCGAGTAATTGGTAGTAATGAGTACAGTAAACAGAGCTTTCATCTACTTCTTGAGTGGAGATAGCCTTCTGCTCGTGGTTTCTTTGGGATTGCATTTTACTGTCTTTCCAAGGAAGCTAAACGAATATGTCTTACTTTAAATCGCAAGGGAAAATGTTAACTACTTGTATATTCAGATTCCGCATGACCTGGTATTTTTAGAGATGGAATAGCACTTTGTTCAGTATTTTCCTTAAAGATAAATGTAAAAGGAAAGTAACAGGTGCTGAAGATTTCAGTTCATTTTAAAGCAGGGCCTCTCAAACGCCCAAAATCTTACGCGTGCAGATAGAGGCGCAAGAGCTCCGTGCACTGTGCATCGCTGCCGCTCGGCATGGCTCGGATCAACGCTTCGTCTCTGGGCTACTCGGCTAAGCTCGGCTCAACTCGCCTATACTCGGCTCAAGTCAGCCCGGATTTGGAGCGCTACGGCGCAAGTGGGCAGAGGGAGACAGGCGGAGCGAGAGAGACAGGCGTGAGGAAAGAGAGAGTAAGCGCTATTGCTCCAAATCGAGGAGTGGGGGGTCTGCACTCTGGTCAACCAAGCCAAGTCGTCTTTTGCACCGTGCACAGTGCATGCACCAAGCGCATGCACCCTGAGAGGCCCTGTTTTAAAGCATAAAGCATGAAGATGTTCACGGCATCTCCACTAATGGCAGCACTCTCGAATAGACTTCATAATCTTCGACAAAAGTACCAAGCGGGTACATCATCGTTACATCCGGCAAATTCGAGACTAATGTGGAACAGCCAGTACAAGTCAACACAGAGGAAAATAATATAAACAATTCAGGTATCCGTACTCTATTATTAAATATCACCTGAAATAGTAGTTTTTAGCCAGAGGCACGATTATGGCTTCTTTTCCGACTTCTACAACTGACTCGGAATAAGCAAAGATGTCATCCGTGCTTATGTCCGCACAGCACTCTAGGTATACATATTGAGATATCATTTACACTCATCCTCATGTAAATAAACTCAATGCACCGCATATCACAATTTTTCATCTTGTGTTATGGGTTTAACATAAAATTTCCCTTCTTCATAAATGGTGTAGTTTGTTAACGTGTACATTTCGTGTAGTATTCCGGACCCTTATACTCCTCACCTTGGTCAAAAGAACGGCATAGGACTTTTCTCTAAAAAATTGAAACCAAGGGTTCCTTATGACTTTGGATTTAGGATTCTTTTCAAATAATCAGGAACGATGGCTAATTGTTTAATTCCTGAAGATTCTATAGTGTTCATTATCTTGAAAAGTAACTATCGATTTATAGTCTCATGGAAATCAAAATACAAAGGCTGCTTCCACTAAGCCATGGGGACTAAGAATTTGATCTAGTAAGACATCATAAACAACCGGCCGGGCTGACTTGCTCAAACGTTTGAGGCGCTGGTCTTCTGAACCCAACTTGAGAGGTTCGATCCTGGCTCAGTCCGGTGGTATCAAATACGCCAGGCTCGTGCCGGTAGATTTACTGGCACGTAAAAGAACTTCTGCGGGACTAAATTTCTGCACCTTGGCGTCCCCGAAAACCGTCAAGAAGCAGTTAGTTGGACGTAAGAACATTAACATTATTATTATAAACAAGCTTGTTGTATACTTGCATATCATCAATGCTCTGAATACAAAGTTTAGCACCGGGCGATTTGGCCGTGCGGTTAGGAGCGCGCAGCTGTGAGCTCGCATCCGGGAGATAGTGGGTTCGAACACCACTGTCGGCAGCCCTGAAGATGGTTTTCCGTGGTTTCCCATTTTCACACCAGGCAAATGCTGGGGCTGTACCTTAATTAAGGCCACGACCGCATCCTTCCCATTCCTAGGTCTTTCTTGTCCCTTCGTCGCCATAAAACCTATCTGTGTCGGTGCGACGTAAAGCAACTAGCAAAACAATGTTTATCCCCCGTGGGTATGTTTTCACTACATTTTGACACCAATTTCACTACATTTTCAAGAGTACCCAGGCAGCAAGGGGTTAGTGAACTGCGCGGACCACCTGCTAAAAGTTGCTAATATCTTTCCAGAAGTCGTAGGCTTTAGGGGATAAGCCCCCTATCATTACTGAAATGTCTTCGTTTGTCCACCGTGTAACTTTTCCTGCACGTGCCAAGGGCCTCATCTGCATAGGTGAGAACATTCGGGTGAGGCAGTTCTTCAAACGAGAGTTTTCTTGGTTTTTTAATTTAACGACGCACAGTTCCCCTTTTAATTTCTATGCCTTAACAATGTATGTACTTCCGGATGCGTCGCAATGATTCCGGATTTCATCTGTATTAATTTACAAAATATTCCATTGTTCCTCTTTCAAAATATTCGAGTTTGTTTTCAAACCAAACCAAACCAAATTCCATGGCACTACAGCCCTTGAAGGGCCTTGCCCTATCAAGCGACCGGTGCTCAGCCCGAAGGCCTGCAGATTACGATGTGTCATGTGGTCAGCACAACGGATCCTCCCGGCCGTTATTCTTCGCTTCCTAGACCGGAGCCGCTATCTCACCGTCAGATAGCTCTTCAATTCTAATTACGTAGGCTGAGTGGACCTCGAACCAGCCCTCAGATCCAGGTAAAAATTCCTGGCCTGGCCGTGAATCGAACCCGGGGCCTCCGGGTAAGAGGCAGGCACGCTACCCCTACACCACGGGGCCGGCTTTTGTTTTCAAAGCATGAACTTATTTCTTTGACAATTAATTTTCTTCGAGCAATTGGTCGTAATTAATACAATATATATATATCCTGATTTTAAGTGAAGTCACATGTGGTCACTAAATTACTGTTATGAAAGATGTCTTCAGGATCCCATTGAAAACAGTTTCAATATAAACTTTTCATGAGGAAGAACAAGCAATAAGTTAGTGTTTCATTGATCTCCCTTTCCACATCTTAAACCGACATCTCGTCCACTTCATTAGTGATCCGTTCTAGCAAATCTTTCCGTAATTGCATTCATTCAGACCTTATACAGGCGATCTCAATAAAAGTCTGTATAATCTTTCCTCGGTATCTCACCCTTAATAAGGTAGTTGATGAACCACAAATGGACTGAAAATTTCTTACGTTGCGCCAGATTTATGACACAGCTGGTAATAATGATAACAAGACGTAACCTGTTGAGCCCCACTGATCATTTGGGTGTGAATCTAACAGATGTTAATATTCCATATAACTTGAATCCTGAAGTATAAAACAGTTTGTGTGATAATCATTTAGGTAATCGTTTTCATGGGGGATGAATATGAGCTATAATCAAATATGTCTTGTTATGTAACATTAGTCACCATATAACCGTTATTAATATTTCAGGACCCAGTTGATTTAAAATTCCATCTTCCGAGTCTGTCGCAAATACGGTGTCCCTCTAGCAGGCGTGTTCTCGCCTTTACTGCAAAATGTTGTGTTTCATCCCCGTAGAATTGCTTCATAACTTTTTTCGAAGGGATTCTCTAACGTAAAAATTCAGTTTTAAAACGCAATCACTTAAATGGACGAGATAGGGCTTTTATATCACTAACCTCTTGCGTAATATTCAGACCGCTGTTACTGCTCGTTTTAGAGCATCTCGTTTGAAGATTCTCCTTGCCCGTTTTCTCTCCTGGCCACTTTTCGCTTGGGCGGACTTAAAGGGAATGTATTGTAACACAGGAGGGACGTAACGAACTGCAAACGCCGTGTAGTCTGCTAAATCCTACTGGTATGCGGTTAGGAGGCTTTAACTCTCACAATTTCACTTTTATTGCTCTGAAGTTGGTTTACAGTATTAGTCCTCTGTAACTCAGAATCCTCACACCTGGTATCGTTAACATTTCTAGCTGATGTTTAACGCCATCTTTATTATATTATCAAAGAATTAAGTAAAGAATTAGAGACAGCGACGTTGCAAACTAGCAGACCAAGCAATTCCATTATCATTTATTGCTCGAAACAGAACAACCTAATGACCAAAACAGGTTGTTAAATATTTACTTGCAAAGACAACAGAAGACAAAACATCCATAACATCAGATGATAAACATCAAGCAAATCGATAGCAACAACGTAGAGTAAAATAATGTCACCAACAAAAGAACCTGCATAATTATGTAATGTTTGCTTCTTTTAGCGCAAATGGATTTAACACCATTTTCAGAGCAGAGAAATCTGGTTCTTTATCATAAATAATTGTTGAAAACATAAAAAATGTATTCACACGATTAAACATGCCCCACAACGGGCGACTTAAACGCACTCTACAGTGTGCTAGCAGCAGTGCCAGACCTGTAGCTCAGATCCTTTCAAACAGAACAAAGACGGCCTAGGCCACCATAGCTCAATTGGTAGAGCAACCGACGCGAAATCGGGAGGTTGTGGGTTCGGATCCCACTGGTGTCCGGCTGGCCATTTTTGTTCTGTACTTAACATCTCTTCAACACGTACTACATGTACGTAACACGACCTAATACGTTGAAAGCCTGTTTCGATTACAATGCGGTCGTGAAAATTCAATATTCATTGACATGCCCCACAACGGGCGACTTAAGCGCACCCTACAGTGTGCTAGCAGCAGTGCCAGACCTGTAGCTCAGATCCTTTCAAACAGAACAAAGATGGCCTTGGCCACCATAGCTCAATTGGTAGAGCAACCGACGCGAAATCGGGTGGTTGTGGGTTCGGATCCCACTGGTGTCCGGCTGGCCATTTTTTGTTCTGTATTTAACATCTCTTCAACACGTACTACATGTACGTAACACGACATAATACGTTGAAAGCCTGTTTCGAAAACCATAGATGCTTTCCAGGAATCTGTCTCTCTACATTTTTTCGGTACTAGCAATACTGCTGTCATGTTCGTGACGTTGTTCTCGGATAAAATTAAGAGTTGGCATATCGTTCTATATACTAATATTGTTCTGACCCAATAATAATCTGTACAAACCCGTACAACGACGTTTGATATAGTTTCCTGTATGCTAACGTGATTTATAACAAGGCACTTCGTCAACAAAGACAACAAGTTATCAATCGATATATATATAAAATAATAATTTTGTCTGTACATTGCTCAGGATTTGAAAAGAATGGTATTTCTGTCTCGGTCATGTCCACAGAAGCAAGGAAATGCACTTTTTACTTTACCATAATGTCTGTCTGTCTGTCTGTCTGTCTGTCTGTCTGTCTGTCTGTCTGTCTGTCTGTCTGTCTCTCTGCACACGCATCACTAGAAAACGGCTAAAGAGAATTTAATGAAATCAGTATGCAAACTTGGAAAGTAAGTCGCTACAATCTAAGCTATAAATAATGTTATTCACGCTGATATAAATGGTAGTTTACGGGAAGGCATAAAATTACATTTTAAGATATTCATGTTGTTAGTGGTCCTATCTTAATAAAAATTGGTATGCAAAGTCTGCAAATAAGTCGCTACAATCTAGGCTATAAATAATTTTATTCACGCTGAATGAAATGGTAGTTTAGGGGAAGGCCTAAAATGTAATTCTTAAATATTTACGTCATTAGTGGTCCTATCTCATTGAAGACTGGCATATAAAGTCGAAGAATGAGCTACTACAATCTAGGATATAAATAATTTTATTCAAGATGAATGAAATGGTAGTTTAGGGGAAGGCCTAAAGTTTAATTCTCATATATTTATATCACTAGTGATCGTGTCGATAAAATACGACATAACCAAAGTTATATAGAATTAAATTTCCGACCATTTATGTCTTATACATTTATACCGTACCGGCTACGATAACACAGATATTCGTGAATTTCTATTTTTGTTGATAAGTCTATATCGACGCCGAGCCACGAGAAAATGGGTTAAAAGAATTTAATTAAAATCGGTATATAGAGTCGGGGAATAAGAAACTACAGCCTAAGCCATAAACAATTTTATTCACCGTGGAATAAATTGTAGTTTAGGGGAAGGCGCCTAAAATTTTATTTTTAAATACCTATGTTTTTGGTCCTATCGAAAAGTACTACATAACAAAAGTTACAGAAAATACAATTTCCGATCATTTATGTTTTATTCGGTTTTACCATACCGAATATGATGAGTGGTATTTCAGGGTCGGAAGAAAACTAAATGTGAAGGCCTACAATATCGAAAGCGCATAACATTGATCAACAATAACATTGCATTGACTATTGTTTGTTGTGATGTTATTTGTCTCTTATGCTGCCTCTCAGCTCCGGTAGATAGGATTACTTCGGCGTACCGAGTAGAATAGCCTGACTGAATATTGGTGGGAAATAGCCTTGGAGTTAGAAAACATTCTTTTTTAGCATGCCATTCCTCTGGTTCATACATTTTCTGATACAGCTGGTACGTCACACACTGGTTCTTCATAGTACTCTGACTCGCTGTTTTGAATGAGCAGTGTACATACTTAAGGCAGAGGCTGACTTAGTAGTAGTAGTAGTAGTAGTAGTAGTAGTAGTAGTAGTAGTAGTAGTAGTAGTAGTAGTATGGCCGTCCGGCTCCATGGCTAAATGGTTAGCGTGCTGGCCTTTGGTCACAGGGTCCCGAGTTCGATTCCCGGCAGGGTCGCGAATTTTAACCATCATTGGTTAATTTCTCTGGCACGGGGGCTGGGTGTATGTGTCTTCATCATCATTTCATCCTCATCATGACGTGCAGGTCGCCTACGGGAGTCAAGTCAAAAGACCTGCACCTGGCGAGCCGAGCATGTCCTCGGACACTCCCGGCACTAAAAGCCATACGCCATTTCATTTCAGTAGTATGGACTGGTCTAGAATAACAATGTAGGCCTACTCCAAATTATAGCACCACAATTCACTACATAGCTCAAAATTCAACCCTCAAAAGAACCGTTTCTTAAGAAAAGCTTCTTTCTCTTCACTTTTTAAAAAATTTACATTCATTTTATTCCAAATTATCAGAGAAGAGGGGGTTTATCCTCTCTTCTGCCAGATAGGGAATCTGCCTCCTGGGCGACGGCCCTAAACGCACATCAGTATTGATTGATTGATTGATTGATTGATTGATTGATTGATTGATTGATTGATTGATTGATTGATTGATTGATTGATTGATTTGCTTGGAGGAAAAATTTGCCTCCAAGTCAAATAGATTTTTCCGCCGCCAGTGTAGTGAATTGATATTTTGCGACTCATCGGGTACTCCTAGGAAACAGATTAGTAAAAGAGCATATTTTTTTTACCCTGGGGGTCTCCAATATTCGACCCTCTCCCCGCCGAAAGAAGACGAAAAGTGTTCACGAATCACGGCTGTCTGCAACTTGGTCATTCCAGCTTTGGAACTTTGGACTGTTTGATCGGCAGTGTAGTCCTGTTCGTTAAAAGTGAGGAAATGTGTGCTGTTTCATTTGATCAAGTAATTCATATGAAAGCATTGCTTTTAATCGCGCCATTCCTACTGACGTAATTGTAATGTATGTTCATTTCAGTTGGGAAGACCACTAAGAGTGTCTTTCTGAGGATGTAAAAAGGCAGTTGGAGAGTGAGTGTCTACGATTATATTTAAAACTACCTCACCTGATTGTGACTTATGGTATGCAAGCGGGTCTACCATTACAGTGAAAATTCCCTAACTCAGTCTTCATATGAGGAAAGATGTTTGGTGACTTCTCCGTCGCGTTTCTAGGGTAACGTTAAGAGCTATGCAATTTAATACAATCTTGCTCACAACGTGTACACTAGAATTCCGTAGCGAAGCACGGGTACATCAGCTAGTAATAATAATAATTTTATGGTTTATGAAAACTCCGAGGTGTCGGAATTTTTCCTGCAGGTTTTCTTGAACGTGTGAGCGAATGAATACTTAAATGTATTGCCAATCTATGAAAATCACACGGTCCTTATGTAGACTACGGAGGCAGATTCCACGCAACTTGTTCCGCCAGCCAACACTTGGAAAAATTTCACTACCATTGAATTCAATACTTATAAATTCTTCAAGCCAACGGAGTTGGGGATTTTGATATCTTAAGGCAGTCAGTTTGATATTTGTTTGCGTTGTAATTCCAATTATCTACGATGAGTGGTGAAAAACTTGTATTAAATCAGGCACCAGTCGTCTAAGGGACTTGGGGTTTTGCTCATTCCATTAAGTTAATTTTGCAGCTTGAATTGTTTGTAATTTCCTTATTTTAGATATCGTCGCTGCCGGGACAAAACCTGCTATGTGAAATATTCTAGCTTAGAACTTTAGCCGGTAAGGTTCTGTCATCGAAGGTGCATTATTGTGTGAATATTGTCAAGGCATTCCCGCTGTTCATAATATATGTGCTGCGGGTCAGTATATCTCCAAAAATATTATCGCATAGGAGGTTTTGTAGCGGCAATAACGATTTTATGCACCCGATTGTGCGGAATTATATTTAGTAGCATGTGCGTGGACCATTAGATAGCTCAGTCGGGCTGTATTGTTGTATACCCCTAATATCCCAAGTGTAACGATTACGATAGTCCAGGATGCCACGTTTTATCATTTTGTTACTTCAAAATGAATATTTAATGCCGGTTGGGATGCTGTGTCTTAAGTGTCACAGTAATAATTGCGGTGACAGTGCCGTCCATCAAACGATTCTGAGGTTTAAGATCAAATTATGCCCAATCCAAAGCTATAAAAGTTCAATTCGAAAGTTTGTTTACTTTTCGAAACTAGTTGCTTTCATCATGAAATTCTGGATAGTTTTCTTTACTCTTGAATGAACTTCGAGTACTAACTCACTGTCATATTTTATGAGCTGTTGTGGGGATAACATCCATGGCATCTCATGGTTAAATTCATAGATGCAAAGAATGTTTAGGTTATATCTAAAGGAAGCCTAATTTTTTCCCAGTTTGTTTTTGTGAAACTCCTGTGGCTTGAGAATTTACATCTAGGCAGTAAGTTACATACATTAGCCTTGCCAATTTTGCGCTGGATATGTTTGGAGTATTTCGGTGTGTTGGTGAGTGAAATTTATAGGCAGGCGATCATTGAGTCGAGCACAAGTGATTTCTTGCCATGTGAGGCATTACAGGCATATTATGGTTCATGTGTGAGTTATGGGCACAATGAAGGATATTTGTCCGTGTAAAAACATGCCCATGTGGTCTGAGGCATGTTGTGATGTTTTTAACGCATTGGAGTCTGCGGCGTATTGTTTAGGAAACGTTTTTTTTATCTGTAGAACATATTATCCAGTTCTGAGTAGAAGGCAGGTCATGACCAAGGTTTCCAGTGTATATTGAGTTCGCAGTGACGTTTCTAGTGAGCTGTACTAAAGACATGTTATAATTATTTTACAAGGCATGTTAATCTCAAATTAGTAGTCGGTCTCGTTGGCTGAATAGTCAGCGTACTGGCCTTCGGTTCAGAGGATCCTGGGTTCGATTCCCGGCCGGGTCGTGGATTTCAATCGCTTCTTATTAATTATTTTGGCTTGGGGACTGGGTGTTTGTGTCCGTCCCAACATGCTCCTCCTCATAGTCAGACAACATACCACACTACCAACCACCACAGAAATACGCAATAGTGATTACATCCCTCCGTATAGGGTTGGCGTCAGGAAGGGCATCCGCCCGTAAAACAGGGCAAAATCCACATGTGTGGCGCAGTTCGCACCCGCGACCCCTCAATGTGGGAAAAAGTGGTGGGGAGGAAGAAAAAAGAATAAGTTAATCTCAAACTAGTAACAAATTTCTTCATGTGTTGCGTGTAACGTTCTATGATAAAGCGTCTTGAGATACTATTCCCTCGGTAGGTTGAATGTGTGGTAATTTAATTTAATGGAAGAAATCAATGTCATTTTATGCAACTTCACTTGTCAGTTGAGGCTAAGGCGGAACGGTTTCTGATGACCCGAGAAATTTAGTCACGAGGCTACTTCAAGTGGGAACATTTCTTTTATATGGTTTCCGGATCCTAAACTACCTAGACAGTTCCTGTTGGCAACTTTATGTTTGAAAGTCATCATTAATCAACCATTGTTAAGTGGTTTAGGTGTGTATTCCTAGCTTGATTGTGTAAATCTAGTACGTTTGAGCAACAGTACTCGTTGATTTCTCTCTATATTCTTGCGCAATTCATTTAGAAGAATGTGTGATTTGCCCAGGCATTGTCAGATTTGGTTATGGTTTTGATACATTATCGGTAGGGCTGATCTAAGTGGTATTTCAGTAGGGATTTCCAAGCCATGTGGTAGCTCAGGTTGAAGCTTACCGTCTGTAAATAATACTGTAAACAAATATCCTATGGGTAATATAATTTGTATGTGTAATAATAATAATAATAATAATAATAATAATAATAATAATAATAATAATAATAATAATAATAATAATAATAATAATAACCTTAATAAACAGAGGGTCAGCTGATTCCATGTGCGAAATAATAATCGTAATTAATATTTCAGTAAGCATCCTAGGTTTGTGTGATCATTTATCCCTTGGATCTGATTTGATTTTGTGTTGCCTTCATGTACTGTGCGTGGTTGTGTTTTTACTTAGCTTGGACAGTCTTTTGAAAGAATGATATTCTTCGTTAATGGTTATGTGTTCTGTTGTTATCAAATTAGTAATAATAATAGTAATAATATTTTTACGTCCATCAAACTACTTTTGACAGATTTCGGAGACGCTGAGGTATCAGAATTGTTTCCCGCAGGAATTCTTTTACGTGCCAGTAAATCAACGGACACGAGGCTGCCGTATTTGAGCACTTTCAAATACCACCGGCATGAGCCAGTGTCTAACCTGCCAAGTTACGGCCAGAAGGCCAGCGTCTCAACCGTCTGAGCCACTCAGCCCGGCTGTTGTCACGTTTAGGGTTCAAGTATTGTTATTAGTGGAGATATATTCAGTTTATTTTAGGAGTAGGCTTCAATCATGATATGTGTTTCGAGATTGAATTAACACATAAGAATAGCTCACATGTTGTGCCAAACGTGTATATTATTATAGGTTACATCCAATTTGGGAGTGATGTAGGATTTCGTAATATTTATTTCATTTTTAAATGCCGGGCTGAGGAGCTGGCCTTCCAGCCCCAGCTTGGCAGGTTCGATCCTGGGTCATTCCGGTGATATTTGAAGGTGCTCAAATACACCAGCATCGAGGCAGGTTTCTTTTTTTTTTTTTTTGCTAGTTGCTTTACGTCGCAGGCGACGATGGGACAAGAAAGGCCTAGGAATGGGAAGTAAGCGGACGTGGGCTTAATTAAGGTATAGCCCCAGCATTTTCCTAGTGTAAAAATGGAAAACCACGGAAAACCATTTTCAGTGCTGCCGATAGTGGGGTTCGAACCCACTATCTCCCGGATGCGAGCTCACAGCTGCGCGCTCCTAACAGCACGGTCAACTCGCCCGGCAGTCAGTAAACTTATTGGCACATAAAATAACTCCTGTGGGACTACATTCTGGTACAGCGGTTTCTCCGAAAACCATAAAAGTAGTTAGTGGGGCATAAGGCCAATAATCCAATTACATTATTATTATTATTATTTCATTATTAATTTAAGGCAATTAGGAAATGCTTGAGAGGATTCATTCAATTAATATTTTTTGTAACGTGATAATTTCATATACTGGTTTTAGGATCCAGTATTTAATCCACACCTGGATTGGATTGAATAAATAAATGGTTTTAAGTGTGATAACTTGAAACGCAATTGAACAAATAATTGGTTTTGCTGTTGTTGATAATCAACATCCTGAGACAGAACTACCTATTAAACTATAATATTTGGTTGTTGTTGTTGTTGCATATCAACAACTTGTAACTCAAATCATATCCGTTTAACGTGAGTATGCTGTGTTCCAATGATGCAATAATTTGCTGAGATATGACTTTTCAATATATTTATGGATTTTATGGCCACAAAATCATTTTAATTTCATTTTTTATCCCTCTGTCTGGCCTTACCAAAGTTGAGTGTGGGACCATCCATTCGCTTTGTAAAATAAGTAAGTAGTTTGCTCTCAATTTTCACTTGATTTTGCCCTTAGCTAGTTGCCAGAGTGAAATGTATCACTCGTCCATTACAAGAGATTATATCCTTATATACACCGGGCATAGGCAAGGTTGAATGAGCTTCACCAGACACTTAATGTAATACAGAAAAAGAAGAGTATTTGTCCATTTATATCAACAATATGTGATGTATAATATTTCGAGTAAATACAATTAATTAATTAATTAATTGAGTATAATGATCTTCATATTTGGACACCATGAAAATGCACAAATGAGGCAGAATCGACACAATAGAGGAAACTAAGCTATCCACTTTTTCAAACAGCTTCGCAGAATTTCTTGTACAACTATTTGGATGAAGATGCGATGATTGACGAATACTTCAGGCATTTCCTCAAGTCCATGCCATGTTGGCTTGACCAAGTCTTGGAGCATTATGAAGTTTGAATGTTGCTAGACTTTTAACTATTATAACTGACAAAATAAAATCGAACATCCGATCCAGAAAGAACGACATTTGAGAGAATAATGAAAATGTTAAGTGCAGTTGTTGGACTCCAATCATTAAACTTATAAGTGTTAAAACGTAATAGCTAGAGATATCAATTTATGTACAGTATTCAACGATCGACTTGAACACTAGTGTATGTCTTAAACACAGCATTTATTTGTTTCGATTGCATTTTATATAACGAGGAATTGTCTGTCTTAATGTTAGTTGGCTGCAATGCAATAGGATGACAATTGAAAAATGTACAACATATAGACGCAAAATGTGAAAGTAATCCAAGAATCTGTTAAAAACTTTGGAGTAGCATTCATACAACATCTTACATGCATCTTCGTTACAGGCCGCTATGCCTTTCAGCGTTTGTGTGTCAGTTTAATTAGCACCTTGTCCAGTTCTGCGGCCTCGTGTAATTCCACACTCCTGCTGGTAGTTTATCGTCAAATTAACACATCGAAGGTTTTCGGTGACGGAAGGATGGGAAGGTAGCGGCCGTGGCCCCAGCATTTGCCTGGTGTGAAAATGGGGCACTATAGGAAACCATCTTCACGGCTGCCGACGGTGGGATTCCAACCCACCATGTCACGAATGCATGCTCACAGCTACGTGAGCCGGGCTGAGTGGCTCAGGAGCTGATTTTCTGACCCTAACTTAGCTGGTCCGATCCTGGCTCAGTCCAGTGGTATTTGAAGGTGTTCAGATACGTCAGCTTCGTGTCGGTAGATTTGCTGGCACGTAAAAGAACTCCTGAGGGACTAAATTCCGGCAACTCGGCGCCTCCGAAAACCGTACAAGTAGTTAGTGGGACATAAAGCCAAAAACATTATTATCAGGTACGCGACCGTATCCGCACGGCCAACTTGCTCGGACCACATCTCGTACTTTTGAATAATTAGAAAACCGAGTCTAATCTTCATCACCTAGGTATCCCTCTAATTCTCCCACGCTCCATGGCCGAGTCCATTATTCACTTAGTTTACTTGCCTCACGTTACACTACCACCGGATTTGGATTGCACGCACAGCTTCATCCATTGAGTTTGTACCTAACGGCCTGTAGGACATAAGTGCGAGTACCATCTAAAAGTTGTTTCCATCCATTCTTACAAGCAATCTTTCTTGCTACCAGTATATTAGATATTTCCAATTAGATATTTCCCACTTACGAATACGATATACATATCCACCCAGCCTTCACTTCCGTATATCCCACAGTCCTTCACATACTGTCATATAAAAGGGTGAACCTTATTAGCAGCCAACCGAATGGACGGGGTTGCACAAAAATCCACCCCAGGTGCTTTCCATTTCCTACTAGAGTCTGAGCCATGGTGTCATCTCGCTTCTGAGAAATGACTGCACTCACAAACGAGGTGGATTAGAATGAGGCTATTTCTTAACCAGCCTCAAACCCAAGTTGTTAGGTCAGTCGCAAGGTAAGTACGAGAGTAAACCAGAATGCAGGCTTGTAGAAATAACAGCGAATGGGATTAGTAGGAGTAGTTTAGAAACCTCTGAATACAGACCAATTAGAATACTTTGAAGCTGACTTAACTAAACTACTGCCAGACTGCCCTCACACAACAATTATGGGAGACTTTAATACGCACTTAAATGACGCAACTTCTTCCCAAACCATGCGAATCAAAACATTGTTTCAAGCCTATACGCTAATATGGACACCTTGTATCTCTCTCCAACTCACCACACATCTTATTCACACACATTATTACATCTTATAGTTACCAGCAACTCAGGCAGAGTTCTTGTACCTGCTATCTCCGCACGTACATATTGTATTACGCCTAACGCGAAAACATTGTGGAAATCCCTTAGTAACCTTGGACTTACGAAGAGCAAGAACAGAGACGAAATTACAGCACTTCTCGAGAATCTTAACGAGTACTTTATTGTTAATTCTTCCGCAGCACGATCTGACGAAAAACAGAGACTCATGCACCATTACGATACACACCCTACCCCTGACAGAGATACATGCTGTTTCAGTCGAGTGACGTCCCTCCAAGTCAGAAAAGCAATCCTCAGGATAACTACGAAAGCAGAAGGAATTGATGACATGGTCAAACTAATTCTTGATTTTATATTACCAACCTTAACTCATTTCTCTCTTCTATATTCCACAAATCCGTCTCTCTGGAAGAAGGCTATTGTGCTACTACCTCTTCCAAAAAGTCAAACGCTTTCGGAAGACGGAGATTATAGTCCAATCTGCATTTTATTAGCTTGATACAAAATCTTAGAATGTATAGTGCATACACAAATGTCTGAGTACCTTCAAACTCAAAACCTCCTTAAGCCGTTCTAGTCCTGTTCCTCACAAGGATATAATTCAACTACAGCCTTACTCAATGCGACTGAGGACGTTCGGCAAGCTATAGGCAGAGAACGATTCACAGTTCTGACACTACTAGATTACAGTAAAGCTTTTGACAGCGTAGACATTGACATATTACTTGTAAAACTGAAGGCTCTAATTTATGATTGCTGATGCATTACTATCTCCACTCACAGTCTTGCCTAAGCCACCGACAAAGGAGGTCGCGTTGAGCGGTGAGTCCCGGGAGGGGGAGTGAAGTTCGAGAGTGTGGAGTGCTGGAAGGTCGCCGAGAAGTGGGCCGACAATGATTGGTATAGAGCAGTACAGAGCGACGATAGGAAGATGGCAGAGGAAAATGAGGAAAGAAGAAAAGAAGCCAGGTGGGTGTAAAATGGATATGGAGAGGAAAGGAGAACTATTGTTATCGGCAGCAGTGATTATAATTTTACTATGTATTGGGGGAGTCGAGTTGAACCCAGGCCCGTCATCTAGTAGAAATGAGGAAAGAGAAAATATGGACGCAATCAAAAGAGCTGTAAGGGAGGTGTTGAGAGAAGTTTGCCCTTTCGGGCAAATAAAAGAGATGATTGAAGAACAGACCAGTAAGATTGAAAAAATGGAAGTATGGATAAGAGGAAAAACGGACGACATAGCAGCACAGGTGAGAAATAACACCGAGGAAGTGGTAGCATTAAGGAAAAAAGTAGGACGACTTGAAGAGGAGAATTTAAAGCTGAAAGTATAAGTGGAAGCGAATACTTTATATAGAAGGAAGAAGTGCTTGTTTATTTATGGAGTGCCTGAGGAGACGAGTGAAGTCAAAGTAATTACAACTTATAAAGTAGTGGACCTAATACAGGGAAAAATGAAAATAAATTTTAGTGAAGTGGATATTGACGATGTGCAGAGAGTGGGGAGAACTAGAGGCAATCTATATATATAAAATAACTTGTCCTGACTGACTGACTGACTGACTGACTGATTCATCATCGCCGAGCCAAAACTACTGGACATAAAGAAATGAAATTTTGGGGATATATTCATATTAAGATGTAGGTGCTCGCTAAGAGAGGATTTTTGGATATTCCGTGGCTAAGGGGGTGAAAAGGGGGGTGAAATTTTAAAACGAGTGTATCCATATCTCATAACTTTAAAAGTTTACAGATGTAAAAATTGGTATTTAGAATCTTCTTTAAAATTAAGGAAACACGTATTTTTTTGTTTTCAAAAAATCCCAATAGGAGGGGTGAAAAAGGGTGAAAATAGGGGAAAATGGGTTGAATGCCTTTAATCAGGATACCGGTACTTATATCTCAGAAACTGAAGATATTACAGACCTGAAAATTGGTATATTTGATCTCTTTTAAAAATAAAGAAACACGTATTTTTTTTGTTTTTGGAAAATCCAATTAATGGGAGGGTGAAAATGGGGGGGATTTTTAAAATGAGTGATTCTATATCTCCAAACTTTTAAAGTTTGCAGATGTAAAAATTGGTATTTAGAATCTTCATTAAAAATAAAGAAACACGTTTTTTTTTGTTTTCGGAAAATAGCAATAGGAGGAGTGAAAAGGGGTGAAAAAATGGTCGAATGCATTTCATGAGTCTACTTATATTTCAGAACCTGAAGATATTACAGACCTGAAAATTGGTACATTTGATCTCTTTTAAAAATAAAGAAACACGTATTTTTTTGTTTCTGGAAAATACAATTAATGGGAGGGTGAAAATGGGGGGATTTTTAAAATGAGTGATTCTATATCTCCAAACATTTACAGTTTGCAGATGTAAAAATTGGTATTTAGAATCTTCATTAAAAATAAAGAAACACGTATTTTTTTGTTTTCGGAAAATCGCAATAGGAGGAGTGAAAAGGGGTGAAAAAGGGGTCGAATGCATTTCATGAGTCTACTTATTTTCAGAACCTGAAGATATTACAGACCTCAAAATTGGTACATTTGATCTCTTTTAAAAATAAAGAAACACATATTTTTGTTTGTGGAAAATCCTATTAATTGGGGGGGTGAAAAGGGGGTTATTTTTTAAAATGGGTGTATCTATATCTCAAATATTTTAAAGTTTATAGATGTAAAAATTGGTATTTAGGATCTCCTTTAAAAATAAAGAAACACGTATTCTTTTGTTTTCGGAAAATCCCAATAGGAAGGGTGTAAAAGGGTTAATAATGGGTTGAATGCGTTTAATGAGGCTACTTATATTTCAGAACCTGAAGATATTACAGACCTGAAAATTGGTATTTTGGATCTTCTTTAAAAGTAAAGAAACACGTATTTTTTTCGTTTTTGGAAAATCCAAATATTGGAGGGTGAAAAGGGGGGGTGAATTTTTTAAAATGAGTGTGTCTACAACTTAAAACTTTAAAATTTACAGATGTAAAAATTGGTAGTTCGAATCTCCTCTAAAAATAAAGGAACAAGTATTTTTTGTTTCCTGTAAATCCTAATAGGAGGGGTGTAAAAGGGTGAAAAATGGGTTGAATGCCTTTAATGAGGATACATATATCTCAGAAACGAAAGATATTACAGACCTGAAAATTGGTGTTTGGGATCTCCTTTGAAAATAAAGAAACACGTATTTTTTAGTTTTTGGAAAATCCAATTAATGGCGGTTAAACAGGAGTGACAAATTGGGGTGAATTTTTTGAAAGACTATATCCACAGAATATCCTGGAAACGTAAAATGTTACAGACGTAAAAAGTGGGTGTTTGGAATCTCCTGTAAATGTAAAGAAATATAGGTGATTTGTTTTTGGAAACTCCGCTTAAGGGGAACTCAAAAGGGGTGAAATTTTAAAATGAGAATTTTTACAGTATATCTAAAAAAACTTAACATGTTACAAAAGTGAAAAATGGTATTTTTTATCTCTATTAAACATAAAGAAACGTGTATTTTTAGTTTCCGGAAATACCACTCGGGTGGAAGGGGGGGGGGTAAAAGTGACTGAAAATGGTGTTGAATTCTTTTAATTAGCCTACTGATATCTCAAAAATGAAGATGTTACAGACGTGAAATTTGATATTTACAATCTGCTTTAAAAGTAAAGAAACACGTATTATCGGAAAATCCCTTGAAGGCGGGGGGGGGGTGAAATAATTGAAAAATTAATTGACTTAATTCTATGAGAATACATATATCTAATAAATATAAAGTTGTTACAGACGTGAAAATTCGTATTTCGATCTCCTTTAAAAACAAAGAAAAACGCATTTGGTGGGGAAACCATCTTGGAGGGCGGGAGTGTAAAGGAGTTGAATTCCTTTCATGAGGACACATAAATCAAAAACTCTGAAGAAGTTAGAGTCGTGATAATTGGTATTTAGAAGATCCTTTACTATTAAAGAAACAAGTATTTTTTGAGGGGAATATTCACTTCGGGAAGGGGGAGGGGGGTATTATGAAATGAAGTGAAAAAAGTAAATTATTTTTATGGGGATACTTATATCTCAAAACTGAAGGTAATAGACGTGAACATTGGTGTTTGGAATCTCCCTTAAACATAAAGAAACAAGCATTATTTTAATATTTTTTTGGGGGGGGGGGTTGGCGGTAAATAAACTTAACGGCGGTGGGGTGTAGGAGGAGGTGTATCCAATTGATTTTACTGTTATTAATGTACTTATAAGTATCCTCCGTTGCTCAGGCGGCAGCGCGCCGGCCTCTCACAGCTGGGTGCCGTGGTTCAAATCCCGGTCACTCCCTGTGACATTCGTGCTGGACAAAACGGAGGCGGGACAGGTTTTTCTCCGGATACTCCGGTTTTCCCTGTCATCAGCCATTCCAGCAACACATAATAGTAATAATAAAAATAAAAATAATAATAATAATATTCCGGACCGTCGTCAAATGTGCGGACCGCGCTGGTAACGGCTCCTGGACAAATGACTAAGAATGCAGTCCGGCCGCGGGTTCAGTGCCGCCAAGGCACCCAATATGACACCACGCCGGATCTTCTGAAGGATTTTATCCATATTAAAAATGATTATAGGAAAAGATGGAAAAGATTTACGGACCCAACTGACCGGGAGGAATACCTGAGCCTAGCCCGGGAAGTACGAAATCGATTGCTGGAAAGGAAGATTGAAAAATGGGAGGAAACGTGCCGTGAAATAATAGAAAACCAGTCAGATCGGGAATTTTGGTGGATTCTCGCAGAAAACGAGTCAGTTCGCGAATTTCGGCGGATTATATATCTAAAACAATAAGCATTCAGTTATAAATTTCAGTATAATACCGTAGCGAAGCACGGGTATCTTGCTAGTAGGCCTATAAAGGTTCATTTGTTTTCAACGTTGATGGCGGATATTGTGTTAGCAAATGCGGGAAATGTCCAGAGGGATAAAATATGGATAAAGAGAGACGTGGGAAGTGACGCGATCAGAAATGAGAGGCTACTCAGAAAACACAAGATACTGGCTGTAAAACAGGGGCTGAGGGCAACTATCAGAGGTCAAAATCTAGTGGTGTCAGACAGAAACTGGAAGAGAATCTGGTCTGTGGATAGATTGATGGATTTAGAATCGAAGTTAAAACAAGAGGGAGAAAAGGAGAGTAGTGCGATAAACTGTAGGCAAGTGAGGCGAAATACAAATAACAGTGTGCTGAGGATGGACTTAGAGATGAAGTCAAAGCGGGCTGAAGAAAAAGGGAGTAGTGCAGCGATTAGTGGAGAGGATAGGCAAAATACAAGAAGTAACAGTGTACCGTGTGAAGAGAGGCAGGGAGAAGTGTCAAGTGATAAAGTGACCAATAGCAGTGTTCGGAGTGAAGAAGTGCTGGCAGAGAGGCCAAGTGAGAATGTGACTATTTGCAGGGAAGAGAGAAGCAAGGGAAGTGTATGCAGTGAAGTAAGGGAAGAGCAGGGTAAAAAGGTAACGGCAAGGTTAAACCTGAGGAGTCTCGACCAGAGTTTGGCCGGATTCAGGAACAGAGATCTGACAGAAATGTGGGGTACAAGTGGACATGAGAGGGGGGTAGTTACTAGAAGTAAAAAACAGTAGTAGGTGGTTCGGTTACTGAAAGTAGAGTTGAGAAGCGAGAATGGTATTTATTTGTGGAGGCTGAAATGTTGCGATGGAGAAGTGGTATATAAGATGATATGTTATAGGGTTGAAATGTGGTGTTGGAGAAGTGGTGGTATAAGATGGTGGATGGCAGAAGGTGAGTGTAATGGTAGAAGACGTTGAGGTGGTATATGAGGTGGAGTTGGTGTTGTATTGCTGAAATGTGGTGTTGGAAAATATTGAGGGCTTGGTATTTTTGATTATGTGTTATGATTAATTTAGGAGGTGTTATATCGTTGGAATGTGGTGTGGGAGAAGTGGTGATATAAGTAGAGGTGGTATATGATGTGGAGTTGGTGTTGTATTGCTGAAATGTGGTGTTGGAAGTATTGAAGGCTTAGTACTTATGATTATGTGTTATGATTAATTTATGAGGTGTTATATCGTTGGAATGTGGTGTGGGAGAAGTGGTGATATAAGATAGTTGAAGGCAGAAGGTGAGTGCAATTGTCGGAGAAGTAGAAGTGGTATATATAGAAATGAGGTGTTGGAAATGTGGATATGAGGTGATGTATGGTTTGGTATTGAGATGGTTTATTACGGCTGAATTCGTGGGAGTTGGGAGGTGGTATTATTGTATTGGTGTCTGGTATGGGTATTGAATTTTTGGAGTTGGAGAGAGGTGATTTTATTATCATTTTGTAAATTTTGGTTTGTTTGTATGGAGAGGACGAAGAAATGTGATGTTGGAGAGGTGTTGGGATATGCGTGATTGGTATTTGTTATTCATTGCCGAAATGTTTGGAGATGGAGGGGTAATTTTATTATGGAGTGTTATGGCGGAATGAAATGAAATGAAGCAATGTTAACGCGGATTGGTAAAAGTTGTGGTATGGTGGATTGGAATGCAATGACGGAATAAAATGTGGAGAGGGAGAAATGATGGTAGGGGTATGTCTTTTAATTATAGTGTATTTCAGAGAAGTAGTGCATAGGGGCCTATATGTATATGTGAGAGTGGAATAGGTATTATGGGGTATTCATTGTTAAAATGTGGAGAGAGTAGAAGTATGTCTGTTAATTAGATTGTAATTAGAGAAGTAGTGCATAAGGGTCTATGTGTATGTGTGAGAGTAAGCAAATTGTGGTTTTGCGGTCCTGAAGTGGATCAAGCATGGTTAAGCAAGAATAAGTTGCGACAGGTGAGGTGTAAGGTAAACATAGGCATGGTTGGCCTGAGCACACCAAAGCCGAGTAGGTCAAGCAGAAAAACAATGGCGGTGTTGGAATGTGCTGAGTAAACAAGGACAGTTGGTAGAAGGTGTAGTCTTGCTCCGGGATCGCATGTGTGATATTCTAAGTTTATTATTTAAGTAAGGCAAACGGTTCATAGAGGGAATCTACCGTTGGCCAGTTGATTATTAATATTATTATTATTATTATTATTATTATTACTTTATTATTATGATTATTACCATTATTTTATATTATTATTATTATTATTATTATTATTATTATTATTATTATTATTATTATTATTATTATTATTATTATTGACATCACTATTATTATTTTATATGTGGGTAGGGGGTATATTATATTTAGTTATTTATTTATTTATTCATCTAATTATTTATTTGACGTGATAGTGTAGGGTGGCTTAGGAATTGAGTATTTTTTTAGGAGGGAAGCATGGACGTGCCATGGGGAAAAAAGGATGGTTGCCGTGGTGACCTATATTTGAAGGCACGTTTCCGGAGCATCCTGTGGACTCCATGGCGCGCCCAAAGGAGTGCAGGATGGCATGCGGTTTTCTCTCCCTAGTCATGTATAAAGACGGAGTGGGGGTGGGCCCATTCCAAATGAAGAAGGGGTGGGAGGGACCCACGCAGATTAGAGTTAAGAGGATAAGATGGGAATAGAGGAATAGGAGAAGGGAGCGGCGCCAGTTAAGTGGATGGGCCGCATTGGATTGGTGAGAGGGAATCACATTGTCATATGTGAGGATTATGGGGGTCCATAGTTAGACCCCAGGGAGAGGGCCGGCCATGTCATCGACGGGAGGGTGGCCTTTCTCTCACCGAGGGTGATGACATGGCCGGGCAGTAGTAGTAGTTAGTTAGTATTGTGCTCTATTGTGAACATGTATTGGGGCTAATCGCCTGTGTTGTTCATAAATAAATGCCCATGCCCATACTATCTCCACGGACGTCAAAAATGTGTGAATGGTAACAATGGAATAGTTTCTTCTTCGCAACACTTGAACAGATAATTCCTCAAGACTCTGTACTTGGACCTCTTCTTTTCGCACTCTTTATGAATGACATATCATCGAATTAAGACATTGCAAATACCATAATTCTGCTGATGAACTTCAACTCTACAGATACTCTAAATCACGAGACCTTCAGGAAAATATAGACTTACTAAACATTGACTTACAGGCTGCTAGTGGTTGGTCGGCCATGCACGGCATGAAATTGAACCCTGCAAAGTCACAAGTAATCCTTCTTGGCCACCAAAATCAAATTACAAAGATAAGTAAGCGTCTTACGCAGGAGTAAACCTTCAGGATTTTCCAGTTCCTTTTGTATCACATATGAAGAATCTCGGCGTTATAATGGGTGAACGTATGACTAGGTATGCACATGTCTTACATACCTGCCAAAAAGTTTTCTAAGCTTTATATATTTCCAATAAAACTTAAGAAAGAAATTAATAGAAGCTCCTGTAATACCTCAGTTTACTATTGTGATGTTGTTTTCAAGGATGTGAGGCCACAATTGTCCCTAAAACTAGAGCACGCTCGAAACGCATATGCGAGATATACATGAATTTTAAGACAGTATGACTGCGTCCCATCATCCTTCCTAGAACTAGAGTGATCGCGACTCCATGTTCGTCGTAATCATGATACTTTGTCTCTCCTCCACCGAGTTCTTACTACATCTTACCATTCTTCGCGTTTCCATCACTTCTCAAATGTTCATAACAGAGATACAAGGGTTCGAACATCAAACCTGCTCGTCATTCCTCACCATCGAACTGCCGCATATAACAACTCATTTTCTGTGTTTGCCGCACGAGAATGGAATCGTTTGCCGGATGACGTCAGAGAAATACCAACCACAGTGTCACTTAAAATAGATATAAGAGGTCTTTGATTGGTCGTGCCTTTACAATATTATTATTATTATTCCTATTCTTGTTCGTATTATTATTAATAATAATATTATTATAAGGTTCGTTCAAAAAGAAACGAGCCGGAGGGTATAAAATGAAAACCTGTACCGTTATTTCAAAAGTATTGCCCAGCGCTGTTGGGGCACTTAACCCACTGCAACCTAAGGCGGTGAATGGCCGTCTCGTAAAATTCCTGGGGGGTTGCGTTGTGAACCAGTTCCGAACATACTGCTCGACTCATTGTCCGAGGTAAATCGCTTGCCTCTCAGTCTTCTTTAGCTCGCACTGGATTTTTTGAGTGGCGACGACCCTGCATTCTTCCACTGGAGACTTTGTGGTTGTGACTCGGGTTCGAAGCGATGACACCATGATTCGTCTCCAGTGACCACTCGTGACAGGAATTCATTCCCTTCCTTGGAACAGCACAGCAGATGTTCATGAGAGAGGCCCATTCGACATGCTTCCTGAGCTAGTTGAATACTGTGAGGCACGAATCGGGTGCACATTTAGCGAAATTTCAATATTTCCTTAATGATAGCGTGAACAATTCCGACGTTCACTCCAACCTCTGCGGCAACGGCTGATACTGTAACTCGCCGGTCTTGCATAATTAGGGCATTCACCTGCTGGACAACGGCATCGGTAATGCGGAGTGGCATTCCAGACCGTGCATCATCGGCCAACGACATCCGTACTTCCCTGAATCGCTTGCACCATGCCTTGACACTTGCAACGGACATGCAACACTCTCCGTACATTTGTGCAATTTTTCGATGAATTTTCGATCCTCTTGTTGCTCTTCTACTGAAGCCTCCATTTCACTGTTTTCAGCACGCCTGGGTCCAGTGAATGATCAACGCATACGCGTGCTTGATGTGTCGTCACGTGGTGTGCACCCATGTCCCTCTAGCGGCGATTTTAGGACCTCAGCGCTCTTATATGAACAACACCTTCTTCAGCAGGGAATTGCATTACGATCCTTTCAGCAGTTTTCATTTTATAGCCCCCGACTTGTTTCTTTTTAATAGCCCTCATATTATTATTATTATTATTATTATCATTATGATTATTATTATTGTAATTCTGTATATATATCTTTAAGGTGGAATTCATTTCAGTTATATATTTTGATTGCGTTTAATTGTCCTTTATCTGGCATTAATTAGGACAGTATTAGTTTTGATTCTTTTCTTGCTAGTGGCTTTACGTCGCAACGACACAGATAGGTCTTATGACGACGATGGGATAGGAAAGGCCTAGTAGTTGGAAGGAAGTGGCCGTGGCCTTAATTAAGGTACAGCTCCAGCATTTTCCTGGAGTGAAAATGGGAAACCACCAAAAACCATCTTCAGGGCTGCCGACAGTGGGATTCGAACCCACTATCTCCTGGATGCAAGCTCACAGCCGCGTACCATTAATATTCCTACGCATAATAATTGGTTTAGTGTAAGAGAAGGACTAATTGCCTTAATTATGCCAATAAAGACAACTATCTCTCTATCTATCTATCTGCCTATATATCTATCTGTATCGAAGTCGTCTGAAAGATAATTTATTCCGAAAATTAATCAAGTAATGTCGCTGTTGTTACTTCATATAAGGGGGGTTGGGACAACCTGGTATGTGGCCCCAAATAACAGCGTGTGTGCGTTGTCTGATATGGTGTCCTTAGTTTACGTTTTTACTTGTGTATGCAGCAACAGACCATTGTGAAACTTGACAGGGTAATAATAATAATAATAATAATAATAATAATAATAATAATAATAATAATAATAATAATAATTTGTTAATGACGCTAAACACGGCAATAGTTTATCATTACGAATCTTAGCACCACATAAATCTGCCGTCTGCACCTCCGCATTGCCTGGAGGAAATATTAAATTTCAGTTCCTTATGGACTACTCCTTCACTCTGTTTCAGGCAAATTTCACTTCCCGTCGTTGTGTGGGTTGTAAGCAGTAATTGGCGAATGATTTAACGGTTCAGTGAGCTATCATGTTGTAAGCTGCTTCTTGCCTCATTTCTCCCAGCCCCAAGCTAAATTACAATCGCTCTAGACTTGGTAAGTAGCAACGGGGTTGTGTGAATCTCAAACTGACTGAATAGAGGAAGATAGATCTTTAGGAGTAACGCTCAATGTAAGGCAGGATAGAGTATTCTCAAAATTGCTTTATATGTTAAGTTTTACATTTTATTTGGCAATCAATCAATCAATCAATCAATCAATCAATCAATCAATCAATCAATCAATCAATCAATCAATCAATCAATCAATCAATCAATCAATCAATCAATCAATCAATCAATCAATCAATCAATCAATCAATCAATCACCACTGATCTTTATTTAGGGCTGTCGCCCGGCTGGCTGATTCCCTACCAGGTGTTGACCTAGTATTTTTAAATTATTTTCAAAAATATCGAAAATTTACCGAATAAATCCCTAAGTAAATTATTGCATTCCCCAACTCCTCTATCTATAAACGAATAATTTCCCCAGCTTTTCCGCTTGAATTCCACCTTTATATTGGGACCGGTCTACACTAGTGTCCAAAAGTTAAGCATAAGTTACGAGTAAGAAGGGCAACAGGAAATACACCGCAAATCGCACGACATATGTACTTACCAAACGTACGTGTTCGCTCTGTATAGAAAAGGAGTGTTCCCTGCTTTGACGAGCGGCGTAACCGCGAAGTAAACACAGCCAGGGCCTGCGTCCCATATTCCCTCAGTAATATTTGCCCTGATATAGTGTGAGGAGTGTAGCCTCATGGTGAAAGTGACAACATAATGACACAACGACGCCATTTGGACCCCGTTTTGCAGGGAGGAATACCCGGCCGCCTGGAAGCAGGCCAGACACAGACCGAAGTCGCCGTATCCTTGAATGTGCCACAAAGTGTCATTTCCAGGGTTTGGAGACGATTTAGAGACACAGGATATGTTTGTCGTAGGCCAGTACGAGGTTGACCGAGGGTAATCACCCCGCAGCAGGACGGATATCTGTCCTTAATCGCCCGACGAATTCGGAGTGCATCTCCGAGACAAATGTCGGCGGAGCTTGCAGCCGTCTCATGGGTTGCCGTTTCCCTGCAAACCGTGTATCGGAGTATCAGAACAGCAGAGCTGTTTGCCCGACGTCCAGCGGTGTGCGTCCCGCTCACTCCAGCACAGAGACGGGCCCGTTTACTGTGGAGCGATCAACATCGAATCTGGACCATGAATTAATGGAGGCATGTGCTCTTCACAGATGAATCCCGCTTCAGTTTGCAGAACGGTTCCCGTCGCACATTAATCTGGAGAGAACCGGGTAGCCGATACAACCACAGGAACATCGTGGAACGGGACCAGTATGGTGGTGGTGGCGTCATGGTGTGGGGCGGCATCATGTTGAATGGACGTACGGACCTACACATTTTCATGGGTGGTCCGAGGAACACTGTTAACGCTCTGAGATACAGGGATAAGGTACTGAGACCACATTTTCGACTCTTCAGAAGTGCGGTTGGCCCAGTCTTCCTCTGAATGGACGATAATGCCAGACCGCACCGCGCTGCTCTTTTGGATGAATTTTTGACTTGGGAAGACATTAATCGCATGGACTGGTCAGCGAGTCTGCGGATCTGAATCCTATAGAACATGCCTGCGATGCAATGGGGAGGCAAATTGCATCCCGTCAGCCTCCACCAAGGACCCTCCAAGACCTTCGAATTGCCCTTTCGGAGGAATGGGATCGACTGCCACGAGAGCTCTTGGACCATCTGATAGAGAGCATCCCACGTCGCTGCGAAGAATGTTTGGCCGCTAAGGGTAACCATACACCCTATTAACAGCATATTTTTTTGTGGAAGACATTGCCAAGTTTTGTTAGTTGTTGTCAAAGGTGCACCTGAGCAATCAGAACCTTTCTGTCGCTGTTTTTGTGGACTAGTTGTGTGATATATGGTGTGTGATTCAGCTTCCGTTTGTCCAGAAATACGTATGACATTCCTATCTGGCGGTATGGCCTCGTTTAGTGATTAGGATTAACTTTTGGACACTATTATACTTTCAAATGCCACTCCACCCTTTTAGTCCACTTTAATTGTACGCCGTCTCTCCACTGACAGCTTGGAACATACTGCTTAGTCAAGCAGCTAGTTACCTTGTTCTCAAGTCTTCACGCCCGAAGTTTGCAACATTTTCGAAACATTACTCTTTTGTCGGAAATCGCCATTATCAATAGGGATTTTTAGAAGTGTTACCCTTTAGTTCACTTTTACTCTTCGAGGATGTTATTAGTACTTATAATAATCCCGAATAAATATGTGTACGTAGTGCTCCAACGAAATATTTCATAGTATGAATGGTCAAGTGAGAGGGAAGAATACATTTAGCTTAACTGATACTCATGTTATTCGTCGTGCTGACCACACAGCACCTCGTAATCTGTAGTCTCGGTCTGAGCAGTGGTCGCCCTTCAGGGCGGTAGTCCCGTGGGGTTAGTATTTTATTAGTTGACACTAATTTTCAATTTCTCTTCAGTTCTTTCGTAGCTGTCTTCTACACATAACTACTTCGTAAAGCCACTGGAATTCAACTCATCACTATTGTTTGCCTGCAATAGAAAGGCGTAAGGTGAGGGAAGAATTGGAACGAGTTACTCTCCGGTTTATTTTAAATTCATATCCCGAGGGACAAGTTCCAAACTCATTTCATCCTTCATTTATGATTTCCATCAAAATGTTACACGAACCTTCATCAAACACGAATAACGATTCTAATGTCTGATGGCAAAACATAACCTAAGCTTTCACTACCAAGGAATAGTAATGATGATAATGATAGTAGACTAATAATAATATGTCGTCGTTGGGCCTGCAAAAACCGCTATGTGATAGTGCTGTTAACAGAATTACTGACCCGCAGCACATATGAGTATATCAAGAGCTGGAATTCTTGCATATTTCTAGCACAATATTAAACGTGAAATGACAGGCCCTTACCACCCAAAGTCCAAATTTGAAACAGTTCACATACTGGTTTTAGCAACGACGATATGTGGTTACATGGTTCCGGTCACGTGGAATGGTTCTGTTCGAGGAATAGTTGGTTCGAATCTCATTGTCGGTAGACCTGAAGATGTATTACCGTGGTTTCACATTTTCGCATCAAGCAAATGCTGTGAATGCAGCATAATTAATGCTATGGCCACTACCATCGCAATCATAGCTCTTTCCCATCCCTGTGCCGCACGAAAACTTGAATATGGTTAGTGATAATTAGGGCCCGAAAGTTTATGACCTAAAAATGTTAGAAATATGCAAGCATTTATGACCTAAAATGTATTAAAAATGACAATAAGTATGTCTTAAAAGTCTTTTGGTCTCATTTCCGAAATCTTCGAAATCTTGCTGCTGTTTAAATTAACATTAGATTGAAAATATACCTTTTCCTTGCTAGGGGCTTTACGTCGCACCGACACAGATAGGTCTTATGGTGACGATGGGATAGGAAAGGCCTAGGAGTTGGAAGGAAGCGGCCGTGGCCTTGATTAAGGTACAGCCCCAGTATTTGCCTGGTGTGAAAATGAGAAACCACGGAAAACCATCTTCATGGCTGCCGATAGTGGGATTCGAACCTACTATCTCCCGGATGCAAGCTCACAGCCGCGCGCCTCTACGCGCATGGCCAACTAGCCCGGTAATTATACTTTTAAAATCTAGAACATTCAATAATCATAAATAAGTAAAATATGAATTTTATTATGATATTTCGAATTTATATAATTACTCAATCCAGAGGTAACTCTTAACTCTTCACAGAATGAAATAAATGTCATATTTCATGGGCGATCAGAAATAATTTCAATAGTTTTCAAATAGGAACGATCTTCTGTTTTCGCGTAGCATTGACTTCTAAGGGGAAAAAGACTACTCAGCATCGCAGGATGTTTTGGGGGCATATTTGAAATACGTCAAATCATTAGAGTTCAATTATTGTGGCTCACCCTTTGTTCGCTTTCTACGCATCTGTCTCTTTCTGTACAGCTTACCTTCCTAATTCACACGCACATATATATATTTCTAAGAAAGATATTTGTAAGGGATTACAGACAACAATTAGCAGATGTGAAAAATCCGTCCTTGAGAAGACTGCAAGCATGTATGGAAAATGGAATAAAAAGATAAGAATATGACCAAAATACGAAAATTCACGAAGAAATATGACCATAATATGGACAGTTACAAGAAAATGACAAGACACGTTAAAGGAGCCAAAGTATGACTTTGTATGGCCCGTGGAAATTGCATAATTTTAGTCGCCGAAGATAACATCACACTTAAAGTGTATTTTGCATTGAAATAATATAAAAGAAAAATATATGACATGTCATAAACATCCGGGCCTTAATGATATGTTTTTTTTTTTTTTTTTTTTTTTTTTTTTTGCTAGTTGCTTTACGTCGCACCGACACAGATAGGTCTTATGGCGACGATGGGACAGGGAAGGGCTAGGAGTGGGAAGGAAGCGGCCGTGGCCTTAATTAAGGTACAGCCCCAGCATTTGCCTGGTGTGAAAATGGGAAACCACGGAAAACCATTTTCAGGGCTGCCGACAGTGGGGTTCGAACCTACTATCTCCCGAATACTGGATACTGACCGCACTAATGATATGTTAAACCATTAGCAAAAGAAGGACTCCTTAAAGGTTGCAGTTTAGGCGGCCTGATTAACAATTTCAAAATTTTAGACTCAGTATCATCTATTGAGCTAAAAAGGAATCTACTGAACAGTTTCTACGGCTGAGCAAATTTTTGTCGTGATAAAACTTACTTCACCACCAGGTAAGTTAGAGGGGCCCATATTTTGTCCCCTTAGCAGACCTGGTCATGTAGAAATTCAGGAATATTATGGACAAGGCTAGAAATTCGTATTATTTATTACCGAATATATTCCCCACTTACGGGCACGTTACACTGAAAGTGTTATAGCATGTGTTCATAATTTCGTCCCACACCAAATTTATGAAAAGTACAGTTATTTGTAATTCTTTTTTCTTTCTAATCTTACCAAACGCTTTACCTGTAATGAATTACTTGAAGACCATTTATGAAAAATGTGTTCTTTGTATTCTTTTTAACATAGTCTTTCAGCGTTGCTCGTGGATGTTAAACGCTTTACGTGCACGTTTGTAACCCATTATCCTGTTCCAAGCTACCTTGATAGCCTTTTTCATAGCCTTCTTATCCCACTGTTTGCGTTTTCTCACCTATAAAAAATAATAAACTTCATAAATAACAAATAAAATGAAGGTCGATGAAATCGCGAACATTCCCTGATTTATTATAATAGCTGTTACAGTAACTCACGCCAATCACCTCACTGTAGCGATTGCACTCCATGAACTACACCTCACGACTGAAATGCAGTCCAGTATTTCATACACATATCAGTGCTCACTCTAGGAATAACAGGCTCAATTTGAATTCTGTACTAACTCGGCTCAGAGTCACAAATGAATTCCTCCTTGTATACCGAAACTAACCGTGGTGCACACAGCCAACTCTCATAAGACAACAGGATCAGGCTACGCGTGTGTGCGCGGCTAAACGTTAAGCACAAACCGTGCAAACTGGAAATCGCTAGGGGGACGGAATTAGGTTCGGAGACGGAATTTGCCGCCACCCACCTTATATTTAAGTGCCGGTCTCTCGGCGCTCTGACGCACTCTATCCTTCAATGCAGCTTAGAAAGTCGTCAACGAAACATACGTTCATGAGTTCTTGAAGTTCCAAGATCTGACCTTGACCGTGCATCTATTAGAACTCCCAAGAAAGGGAAATACTAGTCAAATATTTCACGCCACCATGGTTGCCACGTAACAAGAAGACACATTCCAGCTGATCAAATCGAATGTGCGGTAAATAAATTTGCACAGATGATAAAATTGGCGATGAAACGATGTTTTCAGAGTTAAATGAAGTTAACTGTATTCAGGGGTTCAACTGGAAAAAATAAGATTGGGTACCACCTAGAATGTTAAGAACATTCCATAGAGGATTACGTTTCAGGGTTTCTCGAGGGATGTGCGCGACTAAACATTAGATACCAACCGCGCAAACGTGAAATCCCTAGGGGACGGAATTAGGTTCGAGGACGGAATTTGCCGCCACCCTCCTTATGCCCGTCTCTCCGCGCTCTGACGCAGTGCAGCTTAGAAAGTCAAAGCTTCTTGAACCAGGGATGTCAGGAAGAGACGTGAATAATCACATGTGACAAGTCGCAAGTTATCGGTTATTTGTGCAGAATAGAACAGAATGACGGCAGGAGCCTACTATCAACCCGGCAGTAGCAATGAGAAGTCAGACAGGTACTTCTATATTGCAAATATTCACGGACTTCTTGGTAAAATTTCCTTTCCGTCTTTCACTCACCAGCTACGATTTTACATATCGTCGCTCGACCGGTAAAAGGTTGTATCCCACAATGCTCTTCCTAGCCATTATTCTCCTTAAGACTGGCCACGCCTCCCAGCCACATATGGATACGCAGTCCATCAGAACAATGTCCGTTGTGTTCGGTTTCCTATGTCGACGATTAAACGAAAATGAAGCTTACATGCATTGTACACTAGGAGTGCGTAAATACGTAATGCAAACGTACATTCCTACAGTACGGTACTGTAAGGTTCATTTTCCTTTACACATGGGCATAGGAAAATGAACACAACAAAATTTCTTCTGATGGACTGCATATCCATACGTGGCTGGGAGGCGTGACCAGTCTTAAGGAGAATAATTGATAGGAAGAGCATTGTGGAATACAACCTTTTACCGGTCGAGCGACGATATGGTTGAGGGTTGAAAGTTTCAAGATCTTTTCCCAGAACGATAATGAATATTGGATGAGATAAACGTTCAACTACAGTAGAAACCTGTTTCGAAAAGAAGTTTCAATATCATGCATAGAATTTAATGAATGTGCACATGCATGAGTTGGCTCCATCCTGGCTCAGCCCGATGGTACTTGAATGTGCTCATATACGCCAGCCCCGTGTCGGTACGTTCACATGCGGGACAAACTTTCGGCAACTCGGTGTCTCCAAAAACCATTTAAAGAGTTAGAGGGCCTTAAAACCAATATTATTATTTTCATTGTTATTATTATCATTAATTATTATTGATAGTATTAGTAGGAGGATGAGTAGTAGTTATTAATGCTTAGTTGTCCCACTGCATATCCTCAGTATCCAACAGGATAACATTTCTGGCATGGAAAACGTGGTGATCCTTAACATAGTAAAGTATTCTTTCTTTGACTTCTCTTATTTTTCACTTAACCTCTACGAATCAACTTAATGAATCACAGAAATGCACGAATTATGTTTATAGGACATGGCAGGCGGAGTAAATGAAAATCAATGGTGACACCGAGCTAATAAAGGAAAAAACATTACTTCCGAAAAGAACATTAATTTCACGAAAACTACAGAAGAATTCAGTGTAATGTACCTGGGACTAATTTGCTGAGAATGCGTTCCATGAAGGATGCTTAACAATATCACTTTGTGAGAATTTCCATTGCAGTTGCTCATGGTTTTCATTTAAAACATCAATTTGATGGAACAATGCATTGAAATGAAATGAAATGAAATAAATGAAATGAAATGGCGTATGGCTTTAAATGCCGGGAGTGTCCGAGGACGTGTTCGGCTCGCCAGGTGCAGGTCTTTTGAATTGACACCCGTAGGCGACCTGCGCGTCGTGATGAGCATGAAATGATGATGAAGACGACACCTACACCCAGCCCCCGTGCCAGAGAAATTAACCAATGATGATTAAAATTCCCAACCCTGCCGGGAATCGAAACCGGGACCCCTGTGACCAAAGGCCAGCACACTAACCATTTAGCCATGGAGCCGGACATGGAACAATGAATTTAATAACGTTTATACATTATAGCCAGCTTAATCGTTTGTTCAAAGAGAAAGAAGTGTGGCTGTGAAGAATTATATGCTTTTTAAATTCACATTATTTTGAATTCGTTCCCATACCCTTAAAATGATAGATGGTGTTCCTTATACGTAAGTTTTTCTCTATTTAGAAGATCAATTTAATTGAACGCTTGTTTCATTCACATCGATGGCACCACATAACAAACATTCAGCCTGAAATACAAGTTTTCATACCTGCTTCACCGAGAGTTGGACACAACTTTACCTGTACACAAATAATTTAAATGAAGTTATCCTTTCATCGATAAAAGTTGAGCAATTGTTGTCCGTGAATCAATATGTGTCTTGTGAGAACAAATATTTGGGAAAATACATTTAGAATATTGCTCAGATGTAGCTGCTGCACTAATTCTTACTGCAGGAAGTGGCAGAGCGTGTCCTAGTTCGACTCCTTCCGATTCATGTTATACGTATTTTACTAGGTATGGCATGTATGTGTATCGGTAATGATAAGCCATAAATAGTGTTCCTTAAAGGTTCAAAATATTAATAAAAGTAAAAGCCGAACACTCTCCTCTTGAATTCAGTTTTTATTTATTTTTGTTTTCAGGCCTGTATATCTCGCTTGACTGCCAAGTTAGAGAGAGTAGTTATTGCATCAGTTTTGCACGTAATAATAATAATAATAATAATAATAATAATAATAATAATAATAATAATAATAATAATAATAATAATAATAATAATTGCTTTACGTCCCACTAACTACCTTTACGGTTTTCGGAGACGCCGAGGTTCCGGAATTTAGTCCTTCAGGAGTTCTTTACGTGCCAGTAAATCTACCGATGCGAGGCTGACGTATTTGAGCATCTTAAAATACCACCGGACTGAGTCTGGATCGAACCTGCCAAGTTGGTGTCGTAATGCCAGCGCGTCAACCGCGTGAACCACTCATTCCGGCCATTTTACACGGGGTAGAGTACTCTTATCTTAACCATTCACGAAATCGACTTTCAACCTATTAGGTCATGTTACATTCATATAGTACGTGTTGAAGGGATGTTAAGTATAGAACAAAAATGGCCAATCGGACACCAGTGGGATCCGAACCCAAAACCTCCCAATTTCACATCGGTTACCCTACCATTAGGCTATGGTGGCCTAGGTCATATTTGTTCTGTTGGAAAGGATCTAAGCTACTGCCATCACACTGTACAGTGCGTGAAAATTGCCCGTTGTGTGCAGAAACAAAGAATATAGGAGTTTCACGACCCCATTGTAATCGAAATCGACTTTTAACGTATAAGTTCGTGTTACGTACATATAGTCCGTGTTGAAGTGATAATTAATTAAGGCTATGACTGCTCTCATTCTTTGGTCGTCGAAAACCTTCGATATCTTAGTGTGACGTTAAACTACCAGAAAAAAGAGAAGAATATTCGAATTGCCTCAACTCATAATGGAATCGACGATTAAGGGAAGGAGAGAAAAAGTCAGTAAAAGGACATTCTGGCTCTGTAATGTATTATAGTGGAGAGATCTGATTCTACAACAGGTAATTATAAGTGCTCTGAACAGAAATGCATGTGCTATAATGACCACCAACCTTCGTTTAGGTGACAGCACTACAAAAAGAAGAAGCAGTAATTTGTATTGCGTATATCAGAAATTAAGTGATAGTGAAAACGGCTTCTTCAACGAGGGATGTCAAGAAGAGACGTGAATAATTACGTGTGACAAGTCGGATGTTATCGGTTATTTGTCCAGAATAGAAACGGATGACGGGTTGAGCCTACTATCAACCCGGCAGTAACAATGAGAAGTCAGACAGGTGTAGTACTCGTGTAGTGAGGACTCATACAGTTCGTTATTATCACCTTTATTAAATGTTTCTTTGACTATTCTACAGCATATCACCAACTGCCACGTGTTTCATTTAAATTGGCACGCATACAGAGTATCAGTGAATACAATAGCCGGAACTTGAGCCAACGTCGTAATTAACAAAGCTCAAGCAGAAATGGAATATACTGTACTCCCTCTCAACATTCCCAAACACAGGTTCTAGCAATTGTGGAAAATCAGTTGTGCTACAAACGTAAAGGAGCGAATCATCCTGAAATCTATTATTTTCACTCAGTTACCTTTCTTTCCAACATTGATCTTATCTTACGTACTTCTGGGGTCGATAAAGTCACCCTGGATCACTTTGGCATATAAGCGGGGGATACAAGCCGTATGACCTTCATCAAAGTGAGTGATTTTAAACCGAAAGTTCCACCTTCAGAATCCATCGTCAGTCGAACCTCAGTCGTCTGGATGCAAAGCAGGCAGACAAGACACTGAGTCAATTAAAACATGTAGCGTCAAAACGGATTAAAGCTTATGGCCTCTCAAGAACACTGCTACCCAACCAGATGGCCTGCAGACACGTCACATTATCGTCGGCCATATTGTCCACTGCTCCTCTGTTGGTCTAACAAGTAAATTAAAATCTTGGACTGGCCGTGAATCGAACTCAAGGCCTATGTGAAAGAGGTAGACCCACTTCACCTACAAGACGACAGTGGCACCAAACTGATCACATACTTCTTAATATTGAGTGACGATGAATTATTTACTACACAAACAAGAGAAAATGACGTTGGAAAATTATAGTCTCCGCGACTCAGCGGCAGCGCGCCGGCCTCCAACCACTGGCTCATGTCCCGGTCACTCCATGTGAAATTTGGGCTGGCCAAAGCGGAGGCGGGACAGGGCTTTCTCCGGGTACTCCGGATTTCCCTGCCATATTTCATTCCAGCAACACACTCCAATATAATTTCGTTTCATCTGCCAGTCATAGGAGTGCCTATCCTCGCCGCTAGATGGGGGTTCACTCATTCCTTTTCTGGCACGGTCGAATGACTGGAAAGAAGTTGTGCATTTTAATTTATTTAACAGTGAGGAGAAGAAACATATCAGTTCCTCACAGAAAAGTTCTTTATAACTGTTCTCTAAATATGTGCTATATCATTCAGTGTGCCTTTTTTACAATTTTCTAACGTTACTTATAGGTATAGGAAAGGGCTAGAAGTGGGAAGGAAGTGGCTGTTAATGTACAGCCTCATCACCTGGTGTATGCTATGTAAGGCTAAGGCGGGCACGACGATAATTCCGATCATTGAGCATCGCTCCTGCTCAGGCAGGTAAAGGAGCAGTGTATGCGCTCTGACGGAACGTACGTCCTACAGTTACAACTAAGGGAGGAACGCGTATCAAAACAGATTAAAACTTTTAACAGTTTTATTTTGTCTAATGCCTCGTTCTGTTCAATGCATTACATTATGGTGAGGAAAGAGAATGAGTTATTTTGTGTAAAACAAGCTATTTTATGTTTACAAACCCCATATCCTGAGGACATATTTCATTCTATTATTTTCATGTTACGCGTAGGAAACAACATATATTATTTGACGTGTGATAACTAACTACTCATCTCATAAAAATAATTTCGTGTGGCTATTTCTAGCCGAGTGCAGCCCTTGTAAGGCAGACCCTCCAATGACGGTGGGTGGCATATGCCGTGTGTAGGTAACTGCGTGTTATTGTGGTGGAGGATAGTGTTATGTGTGGTGTGTGAGTTGCAAGGATGTTGGTGAGAGCACAAACATCCAGCCCCCGTGCCACTGGAATTAACCAATGAAGGTTAAAATCCCCGACCCGGCCGGGAATCGAACCCGGGACCCTCTGAACCGAAGGCCAGTACGCTGACCATTCAGCCAATGAGTCGGACATCTCATCTTATAATTCAGGCCGACGTAGAAGCTTGTTTACGAACACAACATAAACAAAGAACGACAGACGTACTGCCCGACAGTATTGCTTAAAAATAATACACTCAGTCAGGTACATTGCTGTGGCTTTGCTTAACCTTGACTCCACATATCGGCATCTGGTCTTTATAGCATTAACTATCAGAAGTCAGCTGTTCTCTGCTCATACGCCTAGTTCACACGCCAGTTGATGAGACAATATTGTCAGAAGACCCTTGACTGGCTTACTATTATTAGCTACGTGTGAACACTTCGGTCCAGTTGTCGAGGCAATTGACCTCACAATTGCCGTGCAATCGATTGTCTCCAGGAGTAGACTGATGACAACCAACTGAGCCCAACTGCAACCTCCACCAACCGGAGCTCAGAAATATCGGGACAGTTGACGCTGTGTGAACATGACAGGCCAGTAGCTGTATTTGTGCCAGTTCGCTTGTGTCGTCCGAGAGGTGGTCTTGATAATTTAAATACTTTAAATTTTAAATTATTTGCAAGATTTTTGCTCAATTATGGCTCCAAAGTAGGGCGACGGTACTAACGTACAATTCATTGACCTGTATAGGGAAAGATGACGTTTATGGGACCTGTACAAAGACAAAAATGCTCGTCAAGAGGCACTTTCTGAGATTACCGATAAAATGAACATTCAAGTTTTCGGTGTGATTGAGGTCAAAACTTGGCATGACTCAGCAGTGAATTTCCGGGAAATATAATTACTAAATAAATTTAATTCCTCACTACAGACGCTGCACACTCAGCCATTTCTCGTCTTCTACTGGTGTGGCAATAATTATCTCGTGTGAGCGGGTTCTCGTTCATATGGACTGGCCAGCGATCATTGACCGGCAATAATTAGAGGACAAATGTCACCAGCAGATTGTCTTACCAACTGGCATCGTGTAAACTAGGTATTAGGGTGCTCATACCTCTAGCTACAGGAGCGCGGATCTCTCATTGCCCACCTATAATGCAAGGTAAAATCCCAGCGTTCACCTCAAGTTTAAACCACTACTGTTATGAAACGAGATAGGACTTCTCATTTATAAGTTAAAACTACATAATTACACTTTTTATGAGTTAACACCAGCACTGGCTAAACTAGGAATATCTTGTACATTTACTGGACGGAAATAAACTTGAAGAGACATACTTTCCGTGAAATCAGTTTACATAAAAGTTGTACGCCTTCTTTCATGAATGTAAAGCTTCTAGAAGCCAGCGAATTAGCTTTGACGAAAGCCCGTAAATTTCAGGAAGCACGCTTCAACCTGAAGGTAGCAATGAAGACCATACGCTCTCAGCATTGCTCTGCTCAGTCCAGACGTGACCCATAAAAGACGAGAATTATTCTTCACAACAGGTTTCTTGTAACACGTGTCCTCTTACGTAAATAACACGAAAATCAAACTCAAATAACACAAACTTCTCTGACTATTGGAAACATACAGTATTTCTCTTTTAAAATTTGTGGTAATTATACAAACAATATTACCGAGCGAGTTGGCCGTGCGGTTAAGGGTGCACAACTGTTAGCTTGCATTCGGGAGATAGTGGGTTCAAACCCCAGTCCTCTCCTATCCTACTGTCGCCATAAGACCTATCTGTGTCGATGCAACGTAGAGAAACTTGTAAGAAGCAAACAAACAATGTTTAGAACTATATAATTAACAAAGTGTAGGTAGAGTTCGAAAAAATGACATTTTGAGGGATTTGAAAAATTTAGTAGTTCTTTCTATTCCCCTGGCTGAAGACGGTGGCATTTAGGGGTGTATAAATGCGACATCTTAATATCTTCGACTTACGAAACGTTAAAGAACTCATTTCAGGACAAGGTTCTGATGACCGAGTGAGTTGGTCGCGCGGTTAGGGGCGCGTAGCTTTCAGCTTGTATTCAGGAGATAGTGGTTCGAACACCACTGTCGGCAGCCCTGAAGATGCTTTTCCGTGGTGTCCCATTTCCACCCCAGTCAAATTCTGGGGCTGTACCTAAATTGAGGCCACGGCGACTTCCTCCCCACTCCTAACAATTTCCTACACCAACGTCCACATAAGACCTTTCTGTGCTGGTGTCACGTAGAGCAAATAATTAAAAAATGTTCTGAAGGTTTCTAATGTCGTCTTAGCGTACGAATTACACACCTTGCTCCTAATTTTTGTTGTTATGTGAACACAGTCCGACGATAATTTGTCTACCGAAATTACACTAGTATCAATACTACACTGGAGTGTATATTGGATAACCAACGAGCAATCCTGCAGCTCCTTTACAGTTATAATTACGGTAATCTTCAAGTCCGTGTAACTGTAAACATGTCTGTTTGATAGGTCGTGTGCTCAAAGGCAGGTTGGATCCACTAGCAGCGCCCACACAACGCTGTGCGGTTATGGGGAAATCGCAAAACCCGAACGTGGCGCCATAATGAGGCGTACTAAGTAGGATGAAGAGTGAGTTGGTTTGCCTTCACCTTCCTCACTACGCTAGAAATTGCTATTGCAGCCTGCATGAATGACTTTTGATAACACTCAAATGCACTAGTTGGGCTTCGAATGGCATTACTCAGCATAGCCCATATCACAGCTGCTCCCATACTATGTTAGTTATACTGGAGACTGGCACTTCGTTAGATACTACATTTCATTCTGACAGATACAAGATCACTACATCCATCAATTCATAGTTTACATTTTATTTATGGCTCCCTTGCGAGGCATTATCATTCCGCCTTTTGGCTTAGTTGTATTTTGTTAAATGAAATAAGTAGCAAGGCAGTTATTAGCTACCTCGTCTAGGTCGAGGAGGGGAAATGGGAAGAAATAATTTTGAAGTATTTAAGTAAGTGGAGAATGTCAATACATACAGGTTCCCGTATTACCGACTCCAAGTAAATGAGCCTATTTTATTATGAATTACACCTTGGTTACAATTATGGTTGATTTACGTTGGCGCAGATAATCTCAGAATTACGATTATTATTATTATTATTATTATTATTATTGTTATTATTATTAATAATATAATTACCATCCGCCTTAAGTCTCACGGACATAGACTGGCCTTAAGACGACGATGGGATAGGAAAGGGCTAGGAGTGGGAAGGAAGCAACCGTGGCCTTAATTAAAGTACCGGGAAATGAGAAACTACGGACCACCATCCTCAGGGCTGCCGACAGTCGGGTTCAAACCCACTCTCTGCGATATGGAAGCTGATAGGTACGTGAGCCACACCGCACAGTCACTTGCTCGGGTGTGTCAGAATTATGCGTGAAGTAACACTACTTCTCCTGTACTGCAGTATTGTCAAATGTAATGCAACGAAGATTTGGTAGGATTGAATGTTTTCAGTAATAGTTTTCATAGTTTTCACAATTAGCTTTCCTTTTGCCCGAAATATATATATTTTGAAAAATGAAAGTGACCACGTGCATCTCAAACATCGGACGGCCATCTGATCGGGAAGCAGTCATGTTACAATCCAGGCCCATAATGGCCTATATGAGCCTGTAATAATGTTTTAGTTCTATCCACATGCAAAACTTCCCACAAAATTCATACACAACTTTGAGTGAAGCTTCCACTGTGTGTAGAATTATTTAGTTCATTTTCCGGGTTGAAGCGTGTTGTTGTTTTCTGTATATTGCGTACAGTTTTCCGACGTTTCGAATACATTGCAGTATTCTTTGCCAAGGTGACTGAAATACTCCTACTCGATCCGAGGTAATCAGTCTCCCAACAACAACACGGCTCAACCCGAAAATAAACTAGAAAATTCATACATAGTTTGGTATAAGAAATGCTGACAAAATTCTGCATTACAATCAAAGGATTATCCTTAATGAAATGTACAACAAGTTTTCGCGATAATATGTCAGCTTAGAACTCTGACCAGAAAGGTTCTGTCATCTAAGGTTGAGCAATGTATGAACTACATTACCTATAGAATTTTCGTTTTAAGTCATACATGTGGTGCGGGTCAGTATTTCTCCCCTTAACGTTGTCATATAACGATATTTCAAGGCGCAATGAGGATATAACCTCGGCATTTACCCGGTGTGAGAAGCATTGGAATAATCTGAAAGTTTCAAAATGGTGAGGTTAAAACCCACCAGCTCCCTAATTTAGCTTCCACCCACACGAACCATGCCACGCGAACAACTCGCTCAGTATTAGAGGTGGTAGTGTAGCGTAACATCCTTGCATCGTGACGTTAAGACCGAAAGTGTTCTTCAAAGATGAAGATATATACTTGAAAATGTGTGTTTTTTAAATGAAGATAATGCCGGAGTTTTGAACGGACCTGTAATGAGATCAGGTGAAAATGGTAAAAATTCGGAAAGGAAATTCAGTGTTAGACCTCCACGCTTTATCCTCGAGGCCATTAAATGTCTCCCAATTCTGAAGGCGACTGTTGCACCTTATTTCAAGGGTTTGTCATTTGTTGTGTTCACAGGTGTGGATTTACAATTTTGCTTTACGTCGCACCGACACAGATAGGTCTTATGGCGAAAGGTGTAGATTGTGATGCATATTAGAAAGAATAACAGTGCAAATAGTGTAAATGTACTTAATAATTATAATTTTATGGAGCGTCCGGCTCCATGGCTAAATGATTAGCGTGCTGGCCTTTGGTCACAGGGGACCCGGGTTCGATTCCCGACAGGGTCGGGAATTTTAACCGTAAATGTTTAATTTCCTTGGTAAGGGGAGGTCTTCATCATCATTTCATCCTCATCACGACGCGCAGGTCGTCTACGGGCGTAAAATCAAAATGGCTGCAACAGGCCTCTCCGGAGGCCACACGGCATTTCATTTCATTTTCATATTATGGGGAGAGCTGAGTAGCTCCGTCTGTAAAGCGCTGGCCTGTTGAACTCAAGTTAGCATGTACGATCCCTGCCCAGTGTGGTGAAATATGAAGTTGCTTTAATATGACCGCCTCGTGAGTAGATTTACTGGCACGTAAAGTAACTCCTATGGGAGAGAATTCCCGCACCTCGTCTCACCCAAAACCGTAAAATAAGTTGTTGGGGCGTTAAATTAACAAAATTATTATTTTGTAATTGACGAGCAAGTTTGAGGAATATATTTTCTTGTGGTGCTCATTTGAATCGTTCCTATGATTTGTTTGATAAAAGTATGACTCAAGTGTGATTCGGTGTCCAAGAGCGTCAAGTATTTGTGTTCAGCACACGAAGCGACTGATTGCAGATAAGAGTTCTACAGCCGCAGTCATTCTTCACCTTGTGAAGGAATTAGTCTGGCACGATTGCCCTTGCGTGAAGTAAAGTGTGTTCTCGAGTTGCAGGCTCTTCCTCCAAACTTGGAGGAGAAATTCACCTTAATAGTGTAGAGAACATACTCACCGTGACCCGTGTATCTCGAGCTCGGAGAATTAAGAAACCCAACTAGAGACAAAATTTAAATAAACGGTCTTCTATTTTTCGTACATAAACATGTTAATTTCTCATTGTGGCCTTAGTCGACACACCGTTGAAGTTTTACTAGATATTTTGTACTAGCATGCCGTCCACATTTTATAGCAGACTCTGAGTGCTATAAGCCAGATGCAACCCATTGCTTTCTCTTCTACTTCCTTTACGTCGCAACGACACAGGTAAGTCTTATGGCGATGATGGGATAGGACTGGGAAGGAAGTGACCCTGGCCTTAATTAATGTATATCCCCAACACCTGCCTCATATAAAATGGGAAACCACGGAAAATCATAATTCAGGGATGTCGAGAGTGGGGATAGAACCCACTATCCCACGAATGCAAGCTGACAATTACATGATTCAAACCAGTAGCGTAGCCAGTATCGACCAATAGGGGGTGGAGGTGAGTTAAAAAATTATGATAGAACATAATGAAGGTGAATGTGCATGAGTGTCATAAGGACACTGATACAAGTTAATTATGTTGATATACAGATTGCAGCACCGTATTCTACAAAATCTTACGTTAAAATACAAAACAAGAACAATATAATCAATGTGAATAGTTTTAAGGCGAAATTGTGTTCATATTACAATCTAAAATCCAACTTTCCAGGTTTCTTAGGAAATAGATATACAGGGTTATTCACCTAAGATGTTACACAGAAATAACTTTCAAACCATAAGGATATTGGCATTATGTTTTCATATTCCCAAATGGTACCCAGGGTCTTATAAAATAACGTGCTACTTATTCTCATGGGGTGATTAATAACCTAGATATTGATACTAACTCCATTTTCTTAAATAGAACAACAGGAATGCATCCAGTTGGTCTAAAAGTTCAACGGCGTACAAGCTCAAATATCTAAGTATTTTCAAAATTGGACAGTTACTTTTTGAGATATCAATAAGAACGCATTTAGGCTTTTGAGTGCCACATCAGACAGCGTACGATCAGCCAAGGACGTATTGGCACGCAAGCTGTTTCCTGGCATTGATTCTAGCCATAGAACGGTTGCCATGCATGTACTGTAAACTATCCTACTCATAATGTGATGTACCGTAGCATACCCTGGGTGTAAAGTTATTGTATGACTGGCGAAAACACAACGGGGAAGGGAGATTATTCGGACATTATTCATTATATTTTCTAGAAGGAGCTCTTCCGGTCTCCCGCATTATGTTTATTTCTCAGTTCATACAGTAGTATGTACTGTGCACTCAAACCAGTGATAATTATAGCTTTCGTAATGTTCCTTTGATGTCAACGTAATTATTTTATTCCTTTTAAAAACATCACACCTTCCTGTCCTGTCATACACACTTTGCAAACCCATCACATGTGTAGGATATGCTTACATTCCTGGTATCCATTCTGTGGCTGGAATCACACCCAAGAACCTGCTTGCGCGTCAATATGCCCTTGCCCGACTTCACGCTGTCTGATGCGGCATGCAAAACAGCGCAATCTGTTCTTATTGATATCTCAAAAACTAACTGTCCGATTTTGAAAATACTCACATATTTGAACTTGTACGCAGTTGAACCTTTAGACCAGCGGTATGAATTTTTACGGATCTATTAAAAATACGGAGTTAGTATCAATATCTCGGTTATTAATCAACTCATGGGAATTCGTAGCACATTATTTTATAATCTCCTGTGTACCATTTACGAATATGAAAACAGAATGCCGATATCTTTAATGGTTTAGAAGTTATTTCCGTTTAACATCTTAGGTGAATAACCTTGTATAAGCGACCTGTTGGTTTTACGATTTTCTCTCTGTGAATGTTCAAAAGAACCAACCAATTGAGTTGCATTTCTATTGTTTATTATCAGTCTCTGTTTGTTTTATTCTGTAAGAATTCCATGGGAGGGGTGGGGTTCCAAGCCCCGGTAACCCCCGTTTGGCTACGCCACTCACTCGAAGACTCGAACAAAGTAGCTAACTCGCTGGGTCGAGCCATTGCTCTCTAGCGACAAGACGGATTGCGCCCTTGAATACAGTCACTAAATGTCACGAGTACGAGTGTCCGACTCGTTGGTTGAATGGTCAGCGTACTGGCCTTCGGTTCAGAGGGTCCCGCGTTCGATTCCCGGCCGGGTCGGGGATTTTAATCTTCATTGGTTAATTCAAATGGCCGGGGGCTGGGTGTTTGTGCTGTCCCGAACATTCCTGCAACTCACACACGACACATACCACTATCCTCCACCACAATAACACGCATTTACCTGCACATGGCAGATGCCGCCCACCCCCATCGAAGGGTCTGCCTTACAAGGGCTGCACTCAGCTAGAAATAGCCACACGGAATTATACTATTACATGTACGAGTGAATTATATGTGAAAGGTAGAATGGGAAGTCATGCCACGCATAGACAACAGTATTTGGACAAGCTGTAATCTGCGATAGTCCATCACCTTCTGATGTATTTCAGTTTAAAATAGTGGATTACAGATCCAAGATCATGGAGGTTCACATCACTGGTGTGATTGTATCCTTTATTCCTTTTCGCCTTAATTCAAGGTGGAATTATTTAGGCAATTTAGACGGAATAGCCACTTGGTGGGAATCAAAGAAATTTTAGTCCACTTTATAAATTAAATAAGAATTGAAGGGATAAAGAAATTGAAATGGCGTATGGCTTTTAGTGCCGGGATTGTCCGAGGACAATTTCGACTCCCCAGATGCAGGTCTTATGATTTGACTCCCGTAGGCGACCTGCGCGTCGTAATAAGGATGAAATGATTATGAATACGACACATACATCCAGCCCCCGTGCCAGCGAAATTAACCAATTATGGTTAAAATTCCCGACTCTGCCGGGAATCGAACCCGGGACTCCTGTGACCAAAGGCCAGCACGCTAACAATTTAGCCATGGAGCCGGACATTGAAGAGATGATTAGCTTGATTTACGAACATCATTTACTTCTCTGAAAGTCATTACCGCATGTAATAACATGGACGGTTTAACGTATAATTTCTGAAATGTCAGCGACAGAGATAGGGTCATCTATTTGCTCAGTTGAATGTTCCTCCCATTCCTATTCATTGACAAGGATGCACAAGTTTCAAATGCTTGCAGATGGCTGAAGACCCACGAGATGAACTCCACAGTGTTAGTGCACATACCTAATAGCTATTCGCTCTCCCAGAGGCACATGTTTTCGTAACGGTTTTAGTTCATAGCGGTGAAACTGGAGGTAGCGTGCTCCTGTCAGACGGCGCTCCTGTTCAAATGGGTGGACATGAAATATTCCAAAACTGACATGTGCGTTTGGATTCTGTCTGGTCTATGAAGTAGGAAATGCTAACATTGTTGGTGAATATTATGTCGATTAGTGGTAGGGCCTACAGTCGTGGCATTGTCTGCTTCTTATTATTCGGCATCTGCTTCGGAGACGACTGGTTGCATGTACTCATTTACAGTGGAAACCTTGACCCTGGACCTGAGACGTATCATGAACATTGAGCTGATGAACGCACACAGTAGCGTGCAGACAGGTAACACGTCTTGATTTCAGACGAGTCCCACTTTAACATCGACTACAAATATAGCCGTATACGAATTAGACTACAGTATGTTAACATGAACATGTTTTTAGTCTGGGAATTAGAATTATCATTTTACACAGAATAATACTAACTGTAATAATGTTATTGGCACTACGTCCCACTAACTACTATCTTACAGTTTTCGGAGAAGCAATGGTGCTGAAAGTTTTCCGGCAAGAGTTCTCCTACCTGCCGGTAAATCTACCTACACGAGGCTGACGTATTTGAGCACCTTCAAATACCACCGGACTGAACCAGGATCGAAATTGAAAGTTGGGTTTAGAAGGCCAGTGCTCAACCGTCTGAGCCACTCAGTCCGGACGTCTGAGAGAGAGAAAGAGGGAGAGTTTTCTAAGAAATATCAATAATAATAACAATAACAATAATATTAAAGAAATAAGCTTTAATATATTTATTCTTCACAATGGCAACTTCAGAACAGTGACAGATCATTAAGGACCAAGCTTCATTTTTCGTTCTTCTGATAATATCCGTAGCTACTTACAGTAGTTCCTAGATTTAATTACTCTCCATCCTGTCCTCTTTACGCGTGGTGAATGATTGAGTGAAATTACCATAAATTAACTTCATAGGAAAGCGCACATGGAGAGAGCATGTCAAATGTAGTCAGTTCATGATATCATCAAATCAATGCCTTGAAGTAAGACCCTGAGAGTATTTGTTATGCTGGCTGATGAAATGTGTGAGAATTAATCATCTGATGGAATTGACTGTTGGCTATAACGACGATATTAAAGTGTACTGCCAAGTGAGCGGGCTAGAATTTGAGGATAGTGTAATTGAAATCCTGATTCCGGAAGATCGTGATAATATGATGTACACCTTATAGGTCTTACGTCCCACTAACTACTTATTTCAGACACACAGATGTGCAGTATTTTTCCCCGCAGGAGTTCTTTTACGTGCCAGTAAATCTATCAACACAAGGCTGACGTATTTGAGCACCTTTATATAGCACCGGATGAGCCAGCATAGATCCTACCAAGTTGGGGTGAGAAGACCAGCGCCTCAACCGTCTGAGGCACTCAGCCCGGCGCAGAATAATGCATCTATAGCTCATTCGATGTTAAGAAAACAGTATTGCTCTTATGGACCTACAAAGAGTGAACACATCCCCTCTTAGACACTCATAATTCCTCATAATTAATGAATAGTATTATGTACTTTATACTGTATTGAACCCTTGGGAGGTAAGATATGGGTTCAGTATTATGAAAGAAAGAAAATGGATGAGGCACGATTTGCCCGTGAGTTATTAAAATAACGTCTTAACTTTCTCTATTTATTAAATTACATTCGCAGGAAGGAAGCACGAGGACGGAATCGGGCTTACAATTACACTGCCCACAAAGCGTAGTCCGTTCACTTAACAGTAAATTTTAATATCGTTCTTCTAGGCAACAGTAAATTCCACGAAATGGTATATTCTCATACACTCCATCAACCAGCATAATCAATACTCTCTGATCCTACTTAAAGGCATTGATTTAGTGATATCATGAACTGACTACATTTGATATGCTTTCTCCATGTGTGCTTTCCTATGTGGATTAATTCATGGCAATTTCACTCATTCATTCACAAGCTGAAAAAGGACAGGTTAGAGAGTAATTATACCTAGGAACTAAGTAGCTACGAATATTATGAGAATAACGATAAAACAGAAGCTTGTTCCTTAATGACCTGCAGCTGCTGAAGATTAAAATCGTTATTAAACACAGAATATGTTACATCCAGTCCAGTGTACGCCTTCTTTTCTTTTTTTTCTTGCTAGTTACTTTACGTCGCACCGACACAGACAGGTCTTATGGCGACGATGGGATAGAAGAGGCATAGGAATGGGAAGGAAATATTTGCCTGGTGTGAAAATGGGAAACCACGGAAAACCATCTTCAGCGCCTCTGACAGTGGGGTTCGACCCCACTATCTCCCGGATGCAAGCTCATAGCTGCGCGCCCGTAACGGCACGGCCACCTCGCCCTGTGGTGTACGTCTTCCAATTCCTCAAATCACATTGGATAACACATACATGTATTACACAAATGTGTTCACGAATTGGAAACTTGTTGCCGCGTTGGAAAAGAACAGCAAGTTAACTAATTAGGAATTAAATATTCTGCCAGGGCCGAAATACCGAAATTTATACATAGCATATTATATTCTCTTTTGTAACTCGCAGCTCAAAGGTAAATATTTAACTTAAAATTATATAACCAGCCTTATCTCTGCCGTACAGCAACAAGTTCACGATTCGTAAATGCATCTGTATATAAAACTTGTGTACGGAATATGTACTCCAGTAAATGATCATGTAATAACAATAAATAGCACATTTACATTTGATCACTGTATTTAATGAATTACAAGTAAAAAACCTTCATCTGCTTATGTTTGAGGAATGGAACTACTTGATTTAGTACCCCAAAGTACAACAGCAGGTACAACAAATACTGTGACAAACTTCCAGTTTACTTGAACGCCAACAAATTAAAATTTTGTTCTATTCGTTAAAAACTCTTGCAGTGATAAATAAAAAAAAAATATTATGAGGGCGTGTAATTTTTTATGATTTTTAAATTTTTCACAGCAATTTCGATGTATAGGAGGGACAGTGCTAGCATACATACAGTTAAGCTTTTACTGAACGGAAAGCGTATTTATATTGTATCAGTCATTAAGTTATATCCATTTTTAACTAGGGGGAAGCAAAACACGAACTGTCCAAAAAATGCTCAGTAACTCGATAGTAGCTCATTCAGAAATGACTTTTAACCGCCGCCCGCCGCCCTCAAAACCTCGCAAGCTACGTAATAAATATTTCATTAGAATAATAATCATAGTATATTGTTTTAATGTATAGTTCTTGAAATATATACTGTTTGAGGTTATATATGGTAATTTACAGCTTATTGTCGTTCACTAATACACTTATCCTGTTTTCCAACATGATTTTGATTTTTTATGTGATCTAAAGATGTCTACTTGATTGGACGAAAATAATAGTTTTAATAACGTTCTCATTTCCAACTCTCGTGTTTTAATTTTCGCTCATGTCTAAACTTTGTTAGATTTTATGTGCTACTATGTACTCGGTTAGACTAACGAAAGTGGTCAGTGGATTAGGCCATGAGGCTCAGGGAATTCAATGGTATAGTTGAAATAGGTAATAAAGGTAAACGCAGAAATGAAATTAGGGGTAGTCACAATCACTCCTGGGCTACGAAATACGTACCTCAGAATGGGGCACAATGTTCCCCTTTGAGGTGATGTTTCACCACGTTCGTCTAAGAGTATGAAGACACGTTTCTTTCAGATCACATGATGATCATTTTTTAATGAGTTCTGAGATGTTGATTTAAAAGAGTAATTTACCTACATTCTCGTGAGTTCTTTTTTAACTGACACACAACTCTTAAATACACTGTAATTAATCTAATTAAAATATACAGCTCACCTTTAAGGTCAATAATACATTCTAATTTCCCTGTTCATCTCATGAAATTACCAGCAACGCCATTTGTGATGCTTCCTTCATGCTTGACCTGACAGCTTCCCTCGTGTTAGCTGGACAGACAGAGTGAATTAGGAGCATGCCTGTTTCTTCCTTCATGCTAGACGTGGTCAAACCTCGGGCGAGCAGCGCTGCTAAATAATTCAGGGCCACCGTAAACTGATAATATCAAGTGGACTGAATTCGTATTCGCTTCAGTGCTCAGCGTTCCGAGATATTTGTCTGCCTTTTACGAGGATATTCAAACCATTAGTAGTTGCTTCGCATTACCAGAATAAACGACAGACGCCCTGAAGAGTTTAATGCATGGGGATTGCGTCATTAGTATGGGAAAATACTTGATCACAGATCAGAATAATAAGGACTCAATAGTTCTGGAATTTCAGTGTGTTGCGTAATATTTTCCATGATAGAAGAAAGCGGTTCTTTTTTGCTTCTTTACTTTGTGTTAAGTTTATTGTAGGGGGGATATTGTTATTAAAAATAACTTTAAATTTTTGGTTTCAGTATAGTAAGAGAATAATTTTTTTACAGTTGATTAGCATCCTGAGAGAAAGTTGAGAAAGTTGAGAAAGTTTGAAAAGTAATTTTCAATAGAGAAATAAGTTTAATTCAGTATTTAATGGCAACTTTTGGATTTGTGCGTTGGTTGTAAATTAGGTACAAAATATTAATATATCATTTATACAATAAACATGTACTGTTTTATTGAGATATTTTAATAGAATTAAACAATTAAAATAAAAAGTTAGCAGCATTAATTTTATCAACACATAATATTTCACGTTCCCTTCGAGAAATGAAGCACGATGAATTATATGGTACAAGCTTTAACAGGATGTGGAAGTGCCTGAATGTTTGACGTTCAGATTTTTAGCCTGGGAGGCGGGTCCCCAAGTGTTTTACAGTACAATACCAAGAATTACTTTTTATTTTCTGTCTGTTTTTCATCGCATCGTCGCAGATAGGTCTTATGGCGAAAATGTTATTAACAGGGCTCGGAAATGGAAGGTAGTGACAGTGGCCTTAATTCAGGTGCAGCCTCGTGCCAAAATTGAAAACCACGGAAAACCATCTTCAGGGCTGCCGACAGTGGGGAACGAACCTCGTATCCAAACCACGAAGCAGAATCGCTCGGGATCTGAAATATTCTCTGATACTGTAGTTCTTCGAATATTTCACAACAGTACGATATTTATACGAATAATGCATGCTTGACTCCGGAGTGTGAGAATTCTCCAAAAAGTAAAGTTGTTTTACAAACAGTAAATGCATTGAAAAGGGTGCCCCTTAAATCTCAGTCAATTGTAACAAGATCTTCACAATATTCACTCACCGAGCTCGATAGTTGCAGTCGCTTAAGTGCAGCCAGTGTCCAGTAATCGGGAGATAGCGGGTTTGAAACCCCACTGTAAGCAGCCCTGAAGAAGGTTTTCCGTGGTTTCCCATTTTCACACCAGGAAAATTCTGCGGCTGTACCTTAATTAAGGCTACGGCGCTTCCTTCCCATTCCTAGGCCTTTCCTATCTCATCGTCACCATAAGAACTATCTGTGTCGGTGCGACGTAGAGCAAATAGCAAAAAGAGTCAACAGTTCCTCACAAATTAAAAAAAACAATACCTCGCGACTGCAGCTATCGAGCTCGGTCTATTGACTTTTAACGCTGAGACCGGTCCTAACTATAGTAACCACTATGCGCATCAATATTGTACAGTTGTAAACAACGCACAACCCAGAGATAATACAACATATCGCCGTTGCCGGGACAAAACCTCCTATGTGATAATATTTTGAAGATATACTAACCCGCAGCACATGCATTACGAAGAGCGAGAATTCCTTGACTTTATTCACACAATATTGCACCTTATCTGGCAGAACCTTACCGGCCAAGGTTCTAAGCTAAAATATTTCACATAAGTGGTTTTGTCCCAGGAGCGACGATATACTGTGATTACTGCAATTGTCATAGAACTTACCGCAGTAATTATCGCCATACAAATTACAGTGAAGTGACATGTTCCGTGATGGAAAAATGTGGCGACTTTTATGCTGTAAACTCGACACTATAGTTGGGAGGGGATTTATTAGCTTAGCCCAGCTTCTAGTTAATGTGGAACGTCTCATGCAAAAGTTGATGATAATATTATTGTTTTCTTTCCTTGCACTGTGGAGGAGGGTTGCCATTCACTACACTAGAGACATGTAGACACATGACGTTGCAGAACACGTCCTTGTCAGTAACTTAATGATTGGGATGTTATCAGCAGAGTGCACCTTACCTGCGGTTTCCCGCACGAAGAAAATGTGTGAAAAAGAAAATAGGAGATATTCAAACGACTGGAATTTACCTGTACTTCAAGTGCTAATTTTAGGCCGATTGATGGGGTAACATGGTTAAGGCGTTAGGAAAATCAAGCATTAAATTGCACCATATATCACCTGAAAACGGTGGTACGAAATGCATTTCAGTGCACGCTTCTGGAGGAAATGCTTCCCAGAGTGATGAACGGCATCGGCCAGACCGCGAAGACGGTGTCATATCTGGAGAGATCCGCTTTAGTTTAGCTGTTTCCCCATACCATGACACTTGACGTCGATTTGCTATGGAACTCGAAGATCATTATGAAGCGATCTTCGCATTCCCGGCTGGAAGCGGTGTATTGTGTATAAAAAACTAAAGGTGAGGAACTTCGTCTTGATGGAATGGACGAAAGTCTCTACGAAAGTCTCACGGACGATTTGATAATATTGCTGGAGAATTTTTAATTAATTCGCCACCAAAGACCTTGAGGCAAATATCACTATCAGCATTCATCTAATTTTAAGATGGATGCATTACACTTGTAGAAATCTGCAATGCAAGTGAGAAAGTTTCACCTGAAATCCATGACATAAAGGACCGCACCGTACAGTGCATTCTTGAAAAGTTTCAAGTCACAATGGTGCAAAAATTGATACTTGTTTGACCTCGATCAATTGTAGACTCGGCAAGCTGAGTGGCAGTAGCGGGGAACGTGTGTATAGAGAAGTTCGTGACCTAATATCGGATGTTAATCAGATCAAGAAAAATGTCGACCTAGAGAGCAAATTAAATGACTGGGAGGTCTCCGATGATGAACATGGAAACTGTGATGATGTTGTGAGGAAATATCTTAAGTTACCTGGAAGAAAAGGGAAATGTGCTGTCCATGAGTGTAACAACTCTGGCAATGGTGGTGAATTTAGTTCGACACAGCTTGATCATTCCTGCGTCCAGCGAACCGGAGGTAGTAGTCTCCATTTCGGGCTGAGCAGCGGTCGATTGTAGGTCAAGTCCTTCGGTGCTGTTTCGCCATAGGGTTTAGTTTTTTTGGTTCCCACCTCTAAATGCGTTTACAATCGTGCTGGGCCGGATTATACTCGGACATGGGTTTGGTAATTAGGCTGAGTAAAACAACAGTAATAATAAAATACCTTTATTTTGTAGCTGTTTAACAACGTACAAACTCAGATATTCTAGACATTTGAAGACGATGGGGTTATTTTTAGTTCACAGAATGACGATTTGAACATAGATAAGATCAATATGGACTGCTACTCACATTATTATGAAGGCTTCCCCGGAATAAAGATGTAACCAACAAATCAGTAATTTTTCAGGCCAGAGGAAAATTATTTTTGGAGTCGTATTTCATTGCATACACTACTTGAACCAATCGCATATGCAAGTGTATACATTAATTCATCTCTTAAAACAATATTTTATTGTTATAACTTCATGCTTTAAAAGTAATGTACGAATTGGATGTGGTAGAGTGTGAAATAATCTGCAAGCTTGGAACCTCGATAACTCGAATGACCTCGGGAGCTAAATTTAATTACGAGATTTAGAAATTTCGAGATATAGAGAATGCCGTTTCTGAGCATGTATAGCACATAATTGAATCATATGTATTACGGGCTTATACAAAATACAGTACTTTTAACAGTATTTACAAATATACAAACAAACTCTATTTTACGGCATCAATTTAATTATAACCCTTATTATGGTAACTTTAGTGCGATATCTTCTTTTTGTGCATGTACTAACAATGGGACAATTTATTCTAGGAATGCAGTGATGGCCTGCATGTTATTTCTTTTAGGCAAACCACGTGCCAAATTTTATTTCCTTATTTACCGAAAAAAACGTTTTTCTTTCATAATTACCATTTTATCCTAAACTATTTGAGATATTTTCCTGAAGTATTACAGTTAACATAAAAACTCATTTTACAATTCATAGTAGTAGTTTTTTCTAGATACATTTTGAAAAAAAGTATGAGTATATATGTAACTTATGTTACATTTTTGTTAAAATTTAATTATTATTTCCTCATAAACTCTGTTTTACAGAGTTCTTTATTTGCCTGCATGTAGTCATTATAAAAAAAGGCATGCACAAAGCAATGACGGGTTTTGTGAAAATGCTCCTCTTGTCAATACAGAATTTTAAAATTTTGAATTTAATAATTTGAACAATATTAATATTTTATTTTCGTACTCGTACGATTTTAGTGAAATACAATGAAATACAGTTCTTTGGATAGTACAGTAACTAAGGATGGCACAAGTGAGGAGGACGTGCACGAGTACAAGCAAGAACGGCCTTTCTTAAGGACATGCATTTTCTCACCTCGGACAGTGATCTAAGAATTAGAAAAAATGTTTATGAAGAATTCCATATACATGCATGTGAAACATTCACAGTAACTAGCCCAGAATGAAAGAGAATATAAGCTTTTCAAACGTGTGTTACGGAAGGATGCTGAACGTGAGATGGGTGGATCGAATCACGAATGGAAAGATGCTGAATCGAGGCGAGAAGAGAAAGATTTGGCCAAATATAACCAGAAGAAATATTTTATGACACTCAGGACTTCTTCAGTTGGATTTTTTTTTTTTTTTTTTTTTTTTTTTTTTTTTTTTTTTTTTTTGCTAGTTGCTTTACGTCCCACCGACACAGATAGGTCTTATGGCGACGATGGGACAAGGAAGGGCTAGGAGTGGGAAGAAAGCGGCCGTGGCCTTGATTAAGGTACAGCCCCAGCATTTGCCTGGTGTGAAAATGGGGAAACCATGGAAAACCATTTTCAGGGCTGCCGACAGTGGGGTTCGAACCTACTATCTCCCGAATACTGGATACTGGCCGCACTTAAACGACTGCAGCTATCGAGCTCGGTCAGTTGGATTTTGAGAGAAGTGTTGGCAATAGGAACGACAGGGATAGACCAAGGTATGAATATGACAAACAGATTAGAGTAGAACTAGTAGAAATTAAAAGGTAAATTGGGGATAGGGCGTCACAGAGCGCTGCATCATAATAATCTATGGACTGTTGACGGGAACAACAAGAAAATAATTGTAAATTAATGAAAAATCATTTAAAGGTAAAATGTTGTAAATTATTATTGTTTACTCCAGTCTAAAGAACATATAAATCGGTATTCGCCTAAGAATCAGCAACCACCACTGCACACATTGTCCGCTTTTGCCTCCATCTACCGGCTCGTTCCGAACTACCCGATGTTTATTGGCTTTGGGGGTTGCTTATCGAGTAGTTCGTAGTTTGTCCATACATCCCTTATGGGTTATTTACAGCCTTGGCACACAGTTCAACTCCTCACAATGCAAATAGCAGTATATAGCCAACTGGCCTTTCATACTTCATCAATAAAAATAATTATTTTTAAAAAGCCTATGAGAGGTTCTACCCAATTTGATTAAAACGGTGCGTATGACTTTACCTGCTTTTTAGAGCTCATCTCCGAGGATTAATATCCGTGGACAATCACCCGGCTCAGCTGACAACATTCACGGCAGAACTACAATCAGTTACTGTCATTTAAAACTATCTCATATCAAACTGTCATGACCATTACTGGCAGCAGTAACGTTTAGTAAAATGTTAAATGGCGAAATAAGCTCAGTGAACTTTCATTTCCTAAATACTCTACCGAGTGAAGTGACACGTTGATTTAGACTTCTTATTACGGTAATTACCTCGTCAGGTAAGAAAGGTATACTCTTCTTAACTTGGAAATAATTACAGGAGGGCAGAGAGGCATAGACTTGTTGAAGTACAAAATTAACTTTAATCTTCTCTCGATACCCACTTAATTAGACCAAATTATCCCCGTCTTTGAGATCTGATCGTAGTCTAACCGGTGTATCAATTATGCCGGTAGCCTTTGTGAAGTATGAACTCTGACTTCAATTCGATTAACATCATGCAGGACTGTGTTAAAATCAGTCTTTCACTCGTCTACCTAAAATTACCAGTCTGTAAACTTCACTTCGCAGTGAATGAATGAATGAGTGAATGAATACAATTAGGTGATCGCTGAAGCACCAGTAAAGATTCACAGGCGAGATTGCTCAAGTAAGAGGCCGGCCTTCGAGATTCAGACGGTATACCCTGCCATCTGAGTCGAAGTTGGTGAGTTCGGTCACGGAGCAGCCGGTGATACTTCAAGGTACTCAAATACAGTAGCCACGTGTCTGCAGATATACTGGCACATAAAATATTCCTGCGGGGCATAATTTAGGCACCTCGAAATCTCCAAAAGTCACTACCTTACACATGAACCCAAACATGCCACTTTGTTCTTATTTGGACGTACACATTATATATTGGTGTACTGTTGCTTCAACTGCTTCCTCTACTTATCGGATGCATGTCTCAACAGGAAGACTATATTCTGCTGGGCTGAGTGGCTCAGAAAGCTGAGGCGCTGGCCTCCTGACCCCAACTAGGCAGGTTCGATCCTGAATCAGCCCGGTGGTATTTGAAGGTGCTCAAATACGTCAGCCTCGTGCCGGTAGATTTACTAGCACGTAAAAGAACTCATGCGGACTAAATTCCGGCACCTCGGCGTCTCCGAAAACCAAGAATGTAGTATGCGTGACATAAATCCAATAACATTATTATTAGACCGTATTCTGAACTGGTACTACACACACCAAACCATGCAGTTCTGCTACATATTGTCTACCTCGCCAATAATTTGAAGTGTTGCCATTTATTGCTACTTTTAGTTGAACTACCCTTATATTTACAACTAAAATCTAAAATAGGCTGAAATAGTGTACTTAGAGTGTAATCAAATATTCGCATAAAATGTTACCTTAAAGCAATACGAAGTCAGTTGATACTTTCAGTGTTAAGTAGTAGCAGTAGCAGTAGTATTATTGTAGCGTGAAGAATTAGGCAAAACTTTAAACGACGTGCTTTATTGTAATCTAGTGGCGAAATGTCGAAATCCATCCAGAAACGCCTGCTATTGCTTTGGTTCTTTAACCTCCCCATAGGTAACGCTTCATCAACCAGTGTGGCACCCTAGGAGCAGGTGTTTGAGCACTTTAGTGACAACTGAACCTTTTGAAGTTGGTACACCTTACCTTGTTGCTGTCTCCCAACGGTCTTATCCATCGTCGACAAGAGTGAGGACCTGTTGCCTCTGCGACAAGGGCAAGGTAAAATGATAGGCTCTCACCATCACTATGTAATATTTGATGTCCGTTGGCCGACGGAGATGCTCAGTGAGCTATCATATAAGGTTTAGGACTACTAATCAAATGTTTCAAATTTTAATGTAGGATGTTTTCTAACTAAATTTCCTTTCTTCGAAGAAATGTAGGTGTCTAAAGGTGATGATAAACTTCTAAAAAGAAGTATGAGTATGGACCCTAATTCCTCCATTTCATTCCTTTCTGCGACTAGGACCTTTCAAAATTTATCGTAATTTTTGCTTGTTGTAGTTTTCCCATTTTTCTAGTCACAGTCTAGTCTCTGTATCGTCGGATAGTTGTGCCCCATTAGATGTTGTCATTTTAGTTCTTGTGAATTGTGAATTACTTTATCTATATCCCTATTCTAGTTTTTGCTGGCCTTTTCCAGATTTAACGATGACTTTGTTTTGTCTCCTTACAGATTCATGGCCTGTTATAGTATGAAGTCTGGTCTGTTTACTTCGAGAATCTCTCTCCTTTTGGAAGATGAATTTCTGTTTTCTTCCTGAGCTTTTTGGGAAGACAACGAGTGTTGATATAGTGCTTAACCTGTACCTGAAGGCACCAGAAGGTATCTCCCTTTGGGGCTGGGAAACCAAACTGTATCATACTAAGGTGAAAGTCCTCCGAAAGCAGTAAAATTTTAAAGGTTTGTAAGCGTCTTATATAAACATTGTTATTGTAACAAATCAATTACTTTATTGTTATACTGTTTACAAAAGAGAGACAAGGCAGAAAGAAAGAAAAAAGCAAAACTTTTAGTCATAATACAGCATTTTGTTTCCTTAATATTTTGTTAATGATCGAGTGACTGCGCGGTTTGGGTCACGTGAGCTTGCATTCGGGAGATAGTGGGTTCGATCCCACAGTCTGCAGCCCTGATGATAGTCTTCCGTGGGTTACGACTTTCACACCAGCCAAAAGCTGTGGTTGTACCTAAATTGAGGCCAGGGTCCATTCTTTCCCACTCCTAGCCTTTCCCGACCCCACCGTAGCCACAAAACCTATCTATGTCGGTGCGAGGTAAAGCAAGTTGTAAAAATAAATAAATGGTTATTTCCTTCATCCAACATTACGGTTGTGCCGCGTATTCCCCACCCACTATGTACCAAATAACAATTATTACAATGCTGTAATGTTCAGTAGTTGTGAATGTTTTACTTGTAAATTGCGAATGTGAAATCTAGTATTCTTTTATTCTCTGGCCTGAATATATCGAATATAATCTGATAACGTATTATTAAATTTGAGCTACATTGACGAAACATACCTATTTAATTTACTTAATTATTATTTAATTTCATATTTGTGTCAAGGATAGAATAACATACACTAGACCCATAAAACTAGCTGCTATCAAAGCTTAATACAATTACAACTACTACTTTTCATTCTTATTAAATCTCTGGCTACCGGGTGAGTTGGCCGTGCGGTTAGAGGCGCGCGGCTGTGAGCTTGCATCCGGGAGATAGCGGGTTCGAACCCCACTGTCGACAGCCCTGAAGATGGTTATCCGTGGTTACCCACTTTTACACCAGGCTCTACCTTAAATAAGGCCACGGCCGCTTTCTTTTCATTCCTAGGCCTTTCCTATCCCATCGTCGCCATAAGACCCACCTGTGTCGGTAAATCAAATAGCAAAAAAAATATCTGTATCGTTTATTGCTTTGTCATATTAAAGTATCCACGAGCTTAAATGAACGGCTTTATCCTGCAATAAGAATTTAAAGTGACATGATTCGGTCAAAATAAATCCCTTCATTGACTGCATGTCTAACCATTCCACAATTAGGAAAAAGCTTGACTATGATGATTCTTATCTTAAAAGAATTGAGGCTGTGGTAGCCGGTTGACAACGCCATTGGCTTTTCAGCAAAGATGGTCGTGGTCAGAATTCATGCCATTGCATGTGGAATAACAGAAGTGAAAATTCGCATTAATTCTGTTCACATTCAAGGTACAACTGGAGGTCACGTGGCTATGACCTTGATACTAACAATCACATAAAGCTGAAAACTTCTTCGCTTTCATTTTTGAAAGAATTGTTATACATTTCTAGGAATAAACCTAATATCTATAGTGTACCATTACGCAATCCCTAAAGTGGAAATTAAATGAGAGCAAAGAAAAATGCGAGTGCCGGCAGCGAAGTAAAAGACAACTTCTGAATCGCTTTTTTCTGAGAGATCCATGCAAGTAAGCTGGAAGGATAAATTATCATATTAAATCATCACTATAGAACAAGGAAACTCATCTAGGAGTAGACTAACAAGAATCTCTAATCAAATTGCCTATAAACAGCAAAAATTACATGGAGAAAATTCTAAAATTCCAGAAAAATTGATCCGTAACGTCGGAAGGAAACGAAAGCACTATACTTAACTTCAGGAAATCCACCAAGAGAAGAGAAGGAATTAAACCAAGTGTTTAATATTGATATTAGCCAAGAAAATCAAATTCAATACTCAGAAATCTCATATTCACCACAAATATTTGGAGAAATAAGTGTACTCGAAATTTAATGAACCGCATCAACATATATTATTTCATACAAATTGTATCTTATGGTTTCTTGAACGAGCTCGTCACCTTGGAATATTTCTAGGATGAGGGAATGGACTGCCCAAGATTGCATAATTTAGCTCAAGATGATCGACCGTGGTCAGCGATGACACTCGGAGGGGCAGCTGCCAGCCGCAAGGGTCGCATGTAGCAGATGAGGAGAAGACACCATCCCAAAAAAGGCGGAGGAAGCGAAATAAATTTCTTGTTTTCAAAATTTTTGTATCATTTGGTAGAGAATAATTTCAGTAGCTTAATTTGCAAGAGATATACATATAATCAATGTGACAAACGTGATCATCAAGGCTAACCTATTTCACGTGAACTTACGAATGATTATCTTGTTAATCAATCTACTGTATATTGGTGTAGGAAGTGACAGAGATATAAACGAATTTCAATCTTACCACGGTTTTGTGCCATAGCAGAGTGTGTTACGAGTAGACGTACAGATTCCAAATCATATTGAAGGTCTATGTGGTTGTCATTCAAAGAGAATTGGAGAGGATACATGCTGTATGAAATTAAGATGGGTTTTAGGATATAATAATATTAATAGACAGGACGACGGCTGTATAATATAAAGAAGAAATATAGCACATGTGAATTATGGGCAAGTGTAGAAGCAATAACGTCGAGGGAAGTTAAACGTTATGAAGAATGAGAGGCATTAAGAAGATATGAGATGTGAAAGGCATTGTCCACGAAGTGATATAGTTGAATAGAGTAAATATGTAACTGTAAAAGATATGAAGGTGTATCCGTCGTCGATTTCGAGTAAGGATGGAATAATTGTGATATTAGGTGACATGAAAATAGGATCATACTTGGTAGTTATTACATGACAGAGTTTTTGTATAGAAGAGAATATACTACTATGATTACTGCGTATTCCAACCTTAGTAAGACTCATAGTAATGTCCCGTAATGGGATAATAGCCTAGATACTTGAAATAAATATCATGGTAGTGGATTATAATAGGGTTAATCGACACATTCATAACTACCCCTCTCCAGATCAAGGCAACGTCGATGTTATGAAGTGATTCAATATAAATGACACATGAGAGTTTATGTAATGTCAGCTTATAATATCACCACAGAAGGAAGAACAATACATGTTTGGCAAATATCTGAATTCTTATGCTCATTTATATAGAATGTAAGATATGTATGGCATAGTGAACCTTGCTTATATGTTATGTGAATTTAATATGTGAATGTTACGCGTAGAAATATTTCGTTGTGAATGATAGGTTAATAACAGCAAATGTTGGCTACACACAAGAAACTTATTGAGCATTCCGAAACCTATGTAAACAACTGAGGTCATAATAACATTTCAGATAATAAAATTAAATTATGAATTTCGAAAATTAATTCAGATCAAATAGATTCAGATGAATCAGTCAAATAATAATGTAACGATTGTGAAAATCCGGGTAACTGTCAATGTACCTCCTAACATTACTTTCCTTAAGACTGGTCATGCCTCTCAGCCACGTACGGATATGCAGTCCATCAGAACAATTGTCTTTGTGTTCATATTCCTATGCCCACGTGTACAAGAAAATGAACCTTAGATGCATTATACTGTAGGAGGGAATCATACATACAATTCTGCAGCAGGCCTATGCTACAAGGTATGTGAGGTTCATTTTTCTGTACACATAAGCATATGAAAATGAACACAACGACATTTGTTCTGATGGACAGCATATCCGTACGTGGCTGAGAGGCGTGACCAGTCTTAAGGAAAATAATGGTTAGGAAGTGCATTGTCACTTACCCGGTTTTTCACAATCGTTACAGATATTATACCTTAGTTAGGATATTAAACTGATGTTATTGAATATATCGATACTTAATATATTAGTTTGGTTAGATACGATGCTAAACTTAAATTTTCAGTTAAGGGCATAGACCAAGAAGAAGAATTTAAAAAATCAGTTCAGAATAATGTGAATTGACAGATGAAGATTGTAAATAATCAATCTCAACTTATAAGAAAGCATAAATGAAAAAAGCGAACCCAGTTCAATTAATGACGTGAAGAAAGTAGAAAGCGAGACACGAAGGTTAGTTGCATAGTATGAGGAATCAGCTGTTCAGTGATTACTTATCTACTGGAAAACAATTTGTGTATAATTATATTTTTCTCTTCCTATTCTTTATTAAATTATTATGTTTAATATACAGTTATAAGTAATGGATAACTTGAAGTGTTATTTATGGAAATAATAGTGGGATAAGACGTAATAGAAATAAGGTATTGAATTTTTCGAGTTGGATATCATTGCCGTGATGTGTCGGATGGAGACGTCCATAAGCGAGGTCGATATTGATGGTATAGTAATCGGCGCATCGAATAGTCTTTCGAATCCCACGTAAAAATGAACCAAATTTCGACATTCCCTGAGAAGCTGGCTGGGAATCCTTTACGTTGACGTACATGGACGCAGGAAGGGTGTAATAGTATGAGAGCAAAATAATTTATATAATCATTAAGCACTCAGAAGAGAGTGTTGCAAATATATCAAATTGAAATTCAAAAACAGAATTACATTTGCTGTTGTCACAATTTAAACAATCCCATTACCACGTCCCATGATTCGGGAGTTCAATTGCTTTGGTACGCTTGACAGATACATTTTATTCATTGACATATGTTAGAGCAAGTTCAGCTGACATAGATTTAACCTTTGAAAATCAGAAAGATATTTTTCAATGTAACGGATTTGGCTTATATTGGCTATGAAATGGCATTTTAAAACAATCTGTGTTGGAAAGATTAAACTGTAGTGTTCGACAAGATCTGTGTCATTGAGGACTGCAAAACCTGCCAGTATATGTATACATAACATTTCGAAATAGAGCATTCCTAAACGGCCTCCTTGTTTGAGAATTATTTACTTCGAATCGAAAATATTTAGCAAGCATCATAGTAACCAGTACAGCACTTAAATTTGAAAGCAAGACCTAAAGTTATGGGTTTTGAAGGAGAGGTGTAATTAAGATCAAAATTTTCATTATGAATTTAGTATTATTGCAGGTAAATTATGTCACAAATATAGGATATACAATGATTACCACTTTACAATTGCATATGCAGTTTTAATACAAAATTATAAACATTGTAGGTACTATCTGTGGTGTTTCACAAGAAAATGTTTAATAGATCATGGTTATGTATAAAATACAAACGAATATAGCATTCAACACCGTACAATATCACATTTATTGATATCATTAGCGTTTTTCTTACCATAAATTTGAATAAGAATCTGCAATAAGAACTTAAGGCGGTAGAGGTGTGATCCCTCTCTCAGTCCGAGGGAAAAACAACCTTGGAGGTTAAACAGATTAAGAAAGAACAAAGAAGAATTTAAACTTACATAAAATGGTGAAATAATCCCTTCACTGAATCCCCGTTTAACCATTCCACAATCAGGAAAAGAATTGACTATGATAATTATTCTTGAAGAAAATCTGAAAATGAACTATAGAAATAAGAACATTTTCACTTTTACGGACTGCCAAGCTGCCATTACGGCACTAGAGGCAGTCCGGATAATAACTAGGATTGTCTGGTATTGGCACTCATTTCTCCTGAAGCTTTAAAAGTACATTGTCAAATTAATATGGATACCAGGGCATGCGTTTATAGAAGGAAATGAAAAGGCAGATAACCTGGCCAGTAAAGGGGCAGAAACTGTATGCTTGATTTCCTATGGACAAGCCCGATACTGCATACGAAAATGGGTACGAAATAAACAAATGGAAAACTGGAAAAATACTCCAGGATTCAGGCTTTCAAAGGAACTGATAAAAGTTCCAAACAAGAGGCATACTAAAGAACTGTTGAAACTCAGCAGAGAAAATATAAGATGGGTAGCAGGACTGTTGTCAGGACACTGCCATCTGAAAAAACACCTACATAGAATTGGAGTGATAAGAGACAACATATGTAGGAAATGCAATGAAGCATAGGAATCAGCTGAACACATACAGTACTTTTCGAATGTGAGGTGCTGGGTAGAATCAGGCTCTCCACTCTAGGACTACCTCGAGGGAGCCTCGCCGGAGGAGAGGACCGCGCGGGGCCGTCCGACTTCTCCTTATCGAAATGTTTTTTGATAAAACAATTTCGGTAATGATCCTTCCGCAAGTTCACCTACGGAAACCTTGTTACGACTTTTACTTCCTCTAAATAATCAAGTTTGGTCATCTTTCCAGACACATCGGAAACTGCGCGAAGCAGATCCCGCGCACCGGTCCGAAGACCTCACTAAATCATTCAATCGGTAGTAGCGACGGGCGGTGTGTACAAAGGGCAGGGACGTAATCAACGCGAGCTTAAGACTCGCGCTTACTGGTAATTCCTCGTTCATGGGGAATAATTGCAAGCCCCAATCCCTAGCACGAAGGAGGTTCAACGGGTTGTCCGGTCCTTTCGGACTAGGAGGACACGCTGATTCCTTCAGTGTAGCGCGCGTGCGGCACATGGTAGAAAATAACGTTAGAGGTCAACGCTATTTAGGAACTAATATTTAGAGGCCCCATGAAGAAAATAATAATAATTAGAAGATGATAATTCAGGGGCCTATTAGCCGACTGACAACTTCACTGGCTTTTCAACCAAGGTGGCTGTGTCCACCTCTGTGGCCTAACGGATAGCACTATTAGCTGCCGTCCTCAATAGCCCAGGGTTCGATTCCTGGTACTGCCAGAAATTTAGGAATGGAAGGAGGGCTATTATGTGGTTAAAATAGTAGAAGCAACTCACCTCCATTGGGGGTATGCCTGACAATTTCTTAACCACCTCGGGATGAGAACACGAGTTTCCTTCCCTCCATTATCATCAATCTAATCAATTGATCTGTCTGGCTCTGTGACGAACTCAGTTAGCGTGCTGGCCTTTGATCCGTGGGGCCTTGGATTTGATTCGCAGTCAGTTTGGAGATTTCAACCTTCATTCGGTAATTCCTCTGGCATGAGGACTGTGTGTTATTTCCATCCTCAACGTTAGGTTTCATCCTAGGTAGTGCTCCTCCCAGACGTGCAGGTCGCCTATAGGAGTCAACTCGAAGAACTTCACCAGGCATCTCCTGAGTTTTTACTATTATTCATCAATCGACCTGAGCTGGTATGTGTATTAAGGGTGCCTGAATTATTGTAAGGGTATTATTTGACCATCCTCTTAACTATTACAAGTTTTAAAGCTATCGCAGTTTGTCAACAGTTTACCATGAAAAGTTTTCTTCTTAATGTGTAGAAATCATTACCCTTAAGCACGGATGTGACAGAACTGGACACCGCTAACTTGATCTCAGGAGTGAGAGTCAAATCTATTAATTGAGAATGTATATTTATATCTCTATTCTGATATAAACAGTATATTTTCAATTTATTCAATAATTTGAAGATGATACAGAGGAAATTATTGCACGGGATAACACCGCTGTTTTTAAATTCAAAATTTTAATTAAATTCTCCAACGTCAGTCAAGATAATTCTCTTGCGATAGATAATTTTACGTTTTGCACTATTAAATAACAGAATAGGAACTGTTTTTCAATACCAGTTTATGGTTTCAGGCCGTATCTTTCCCAAAGACACACTACGACGCATAAGTCTTTCCACACTCCGAAATATCATGCCAGTCGGTTTTCGCCTATATGGATAGCGTTCTTGGTACAGGCCTCATATTTGGGGTAATTGGGTGATTAGATTTACGTAAATTTTGCAAATCAAGGAAGGTCACTTGTGCAAAATTATTATGAAATTGAATTTGACAAATTCTGTGGAATCTATTGAAATTTAGACGGGAATGTTACTTGCCAGGTCCTCGATGTTGTACACCTCGACGAGTAAGTAGCGCTTTGTTCGCGAGGAGAAGAAAATACTCTTAACGTTTCTTATGTTGTTTGCCACTTAATGTAATATTTTACACTCTACTTGTGAGAGTGCCGGCACAGTTTCATATTTCAGTGTAATTGCTTAGTAGCGTAAGAGGAAGAACACAAGCCATGAACATTCCTACAACACTGTATTTATCTACGTCATAAGCGACGGACCTGTACCTGATATGAAGTAATTTAAAATACATAATTTTCATACGTATGTAGAGCCATTTATCGAGCAGGAATGTTTCTAGTCTCGAAGTCTCTCTTTTGGGAGTCAATTTCCTCCCTCAGCTAACAGCCATTAGTTATATGCTTTTCTTTGGTTCGAAGAGGTGGAATTTAGTCCCAGTCGGCAATGAAGATCTCTTATATGCCAAAGATGGTTGTGGGTACATTTAACCGACACCTTAACCAACTCTTTTGAGTTCCGATATGATGACATCCCTACTATCACATTTTACTAATATTAACAATTAAAAATGGACTTCAGATATTAATTCAATATTTTTTTTCAAATGCGGACGTTTTCAAAGGCGCCGCATATATGTCTAAGTGACATTTGTTGTTAAAAATATGATTAGTAGAGTCTACTCAAAAACATGCGGATAGCGTCCATCACAACCCCTTCATTGTGAGCAGACGTCACGGAATGATCTCAATGAGGACGTGTCCTTCTCAAGGACACATTAGCCCGCATACGTCTTTCCACATTTCAAAATAGCATGCCTATCGGTTGTCGTCTATCCGGATAACGTTCTTGATACAGACCTTATGCCTGGTACGCATTCGATCTAGCTTTTCCACGGATGAGGAAAACATCCCACATATTCGGCGCATTAATACACCACGAGGCACTGAATAAGCTTTGTGTTGTGTTGTGACATACTTTTATGGAGGGGAGTTCGCGGAGCTACACACATGCCAACCATTACATGTTGTCATCGTTCCAATGGGACACACTTTGCCCTACATGTATCCTATGAAGCATACGACGTAGTTAACTGCTTGCCTGTGTGCCAGCCACAGACTATCACACCCTCCTATGCCACGATACCAAAGACCCGTTACAGGGGGAAATAAAAATAAAAATATAAATAAAAAAATAAAATGACTTGCATGTAATTCAAACCTCTGTAACATTTAGCATTGCCCACTATCACATTTCCGATCACTCCCCCGCCAAGTGAGCTACTGCGAGGCTTGCCATGCTTTAGGCAGTTCCCAGCATATACAATAGCTGTGCCTGGTCTGATTGTGCAACTCGTGTTGTAAAGCACATGTTCTTTGTATCTGTGCTCGTCTTACGGGTTCATTTGGAGTACCCATAATAAATTTATGGTGGCGCTCACGATTCCTGCTGTCTTCTAGCCCGTAATCATACATCTCGTTAAATCGCCGCAGTTTCGGGAGAGAGACCGATGTAGTTCAGAAGTGTAGTCAACTAGGCGGGTTGAATGAAACTAGATCAGAAGGGACGGGTGGATCACCCGGTATAAATATTGTACTGAGATTAGAAATAATAATACAATTTATTCCTCTAAGAATTTTAACCGCTGTAGCTAAGTTTCCAAACGACTCTAAACATTCCTGAGTCAAGAACATTTTGAAAATCGACTAAACTGTTTCTAGAAATGTCATAATTTCGGTAAGGTTCGTTGGCAAAATTGTACTTTTTCTTAATAAAAAGCATATTAATCAAGTTGTAAAACATAGAAATATGATTACAGGAAATATAAATTTCAATAGGGTATCCCCTTAAAGTGACTGTTGTTTAAAGATAAGCGAAGTATATGCCCGTCCGTAGGGCTCAAATTCTAATTTCCTTCCTACGGACGCATGCGTAAATAGAATCCAGCAGACCAGTCAGCATATGAAACTTCCATACATTCAGGCTCATTGATGTAAAAACTATTATCATTGAAGGCACCTTCCGAGTAACGACTGGATTAATGTGAACTAATTCAGCGCTACTTCAGAGTCCTGTCTAGCTGTTCCGAGCTTCCCCTTTTGTGATGTTGTTTATTATTATTTGACGCGGCCTAATATCTAGGTCGTCGAGACTGGTGTTAAATTGGTCGTGATTCTAAATCGAGAATGATAAAGATTTGTTCACTGCAGGGCTAGAACTTGAATCTTCCGCCCAGTGGACCTATGTGCTTACCATTTCCATGAGTAAGGGACATTGAGTCATGAAAATTGACGTTCGCAGTAGCATATATGAGCTATGAAGGGACCAGTGGTCATCCATTTATGGAAGCGATAAGCGGTGTTTTGGACTGCCAAGTAAGGCCTGTCTCTGTGACACTGGTTTCCGATTGTTGGCCATTTAAGAATAAATGATCTATGAAACTTTAATTCCTCAGTCTTTTTCCAGTCATTAGACCGGATCAGGAATGGTATGAAGTCCCCATCTAGAGATGAGGATGGGAATTGTGCCAGTTGCCGAAGCCTGTCGCGCTTCTCTGGGGCAAATGATTAAATGAACTGAGATGATAGTGGATAATGTTGCTGGAATGAAAGATGACAGGGAAAACCTGTCCCGCCTCCGCTTTGTCCAGCACAAATCTCACATGGAGTGACCGGGACGAGAAAAATACTATAGGATTAATTTCAATTCTGGGCCATTGACCTTCGATGTTAGGCCCCTTTCAACAACAAGCATCATCATCATCATCATCATCATCAATTTGAATGCTGCTCTAACTCAGCTCAGCATGAAAAATGGATCTTCCTTGTACACGGAAACTAAACGTGGTGAACACAACCAACTGTCAAGAGAAGACAAAGTGTGCGCGTGGCTAAATATTAGGTACCAACCGTGCAAAGTGGAGATCCCTAGCGGGACAAAATTAGGTTGACGATGATAACAACAACAATAATAATAATAATAATAATAATAATAATAATAATAATAATAATAATAATAATAATAATAACCATAATGGTTTTACCTCCCTCTAACTACTTTTGTCGGTTTTCGGAGACGCGCTTTGCTGTACCTTGATTCAGTTTCACTTAGTACACGATCATTCTGAGAGAATACTCATCCTAAATACTTGAAATTATGTTTGAGTTTCTTATTCCCTATCCGACAGTCAATCCTCTTAGTTATCTTTCTACCTTTAGTCCACAAAATGCTAATTTGCATGTCGTACTCACTGCACCTCTTTCCAAGCCCCAAGACATCAATTAGATTTCGGGTTATGAGCACAGATTTCTGTTAAGACTAAATCATCAGCAAAGACAGTAGAAAGCACTACATTTCCTTTCAACTGAATCTCTTCCGGCCATTTTTTTACCTTTCAGCAAATGATCCATGCAAACTATGAACAAAGAAGGTGAAATATTACGGCCTTGTCTAACACTTAAGAATACTTTGAACCGAAAACTATTTCTACCATCAATTTTCACTGCGGATAAATTGTCCACATACATGCCTACGACCGCCTGAAATAATCGAGCCCTATCCCATAATCCGCGAGTACGTTTAACATATTTTTCCTTGGTTCTCCCTCACATGCCTTCACTAGATCTGGAAAACGTAAACAGTCTATTCCTTTTGCAGCATTTTTAAATTACTTGATACATACTGAATATCTGATCCTGACAGACCCTCTGTGATGTGAAACCGCACTGGTTTCCATCGAACTTACTCTCCACCACTGCCCTTACCTTGATGTGAACACCTTGCCTGGTACACAGATCAACGAAATACCTCGACACTTGTTGCATTCCTTCCTATTCCCTTACTTATAGATAGGTTCAGCTATTGCTTTCGTCCAGTGAGAAGGTGCCTTACTAACAGTTCGCGCTAATCCAACCTATTTTATATCTGCATTCACCCAATAGGTCTAATTTAATCTATTCCTGCTGATTCATGGCAATTAAATTTATTTACCAACATTTCCACTTTCTCGAGAGTAATTTCACTGCCTTCGTTGTTCTCCTCTCCGGGAACTCGATTGTTCGAGACATCAACAGAGAGATTTCCGTCTTCTGAAGAAGATCTTCAAAATATTCCTTCCATCCGTCGAGTAATTCTCTAAGATCTACCGTGAGTTAACCTGATTTATCCCAAATACTATAAATTTCCCTTTTCTATCACTTTCTAAGATTCTTTACTAGAGTCGAGAAAGGTTTCCTTACTGCTGGACCAAAGTTTATAGGAAAGGATCAAATCGGTATGAGTTGTTTTCTGAAACAGTATATTGGGTGTGTTGTTTGCATAATTCACCATGAATAAAGATAACATTGCTCATGTTTGTAAATTACTTTTCTAGTGTTTTCTTGTCACACTGGCTCCCACAATTCTTATGGTGAAGATGGGTTAGAACAGATCTAGAGGCGTATCCCTAGCATTTATTTGTCAGGTGTGTAAATGAAAAACAACAGAGATCTCCGGGGCTGCAGAGTGTGGGGATCGCACCCACTACATCTCGAATGCAAACTAACTAATACTTCATCCCACTCACACGGTTTAAGAAAATCCGTCTTCTTAAACATTACTTAGTAACTTTATAGGCTATTGCATTTACTTTCCACACAAATTAGCATAAAGTAATCGAAAGTAAATTTGAAGTAATGAAAAAGGGCGTAGCCCATTCCCGTTTATAGACAGACTAACTGCAAGTACGCAGAGGACAGCCAACTACTGAGCGACCAGTGTATAAAATACTCTATAAACATCATTTATAATGAAAGTGAAACGTGCATTGGCTCCCCAAATTGCCTCCAATCACTTTAAAAGCACGCTGCACGTAAGGGTACATCATGTTCAGGCAGGCAAAAAAGGAATGAAGAATGGCATTGATTTTAAGCTCCTCGCAGGTACACTTTTCACAGAAACAATTGAATCTACATGAGAGGTGAATTTAATTTTTATAATAATTAAAATAATTCTGTTAAAATATTCAGTGCGAGGAACATAAAATACCGTGCACTCATTCAACTTTTGAGCATCTATACCTAAGGGCTAATCGAAGTGTGGGCCTCAGAACCGGGTGATTTCATCACAGGCTTCCCACCAAGGTGGCCTTGGTCCGAATATTTGTTTAATACGTACCGCACGCAAAGTAACTTCAATAGCAGCCTTCATGCAAATTGTGTATGAATGAAAAATGTGTTTGTGGCCGTAAGAAGGGACGATTAGACATCACCACGTGTATATGGTTCGGGTTCCACGAAAAAGCGGAAGGTTCCCTGGCTATAATGAAGTAATCAGCAGCCAAGTGCAACTTGAAAGCCTGTTAGTTTGCTTTGGTTAATCAATAATAATAATAATAATAATAATAATAATAATAATAATAATAATAATAATAATAATAATAACAATAATAATATCTTGGGATCAAAGTACAGAAATGGAATCCATCAAAAGAGATCCAACAAGGAAGTCTACAGAAAAATAGAGAAAATTACCGACACAATCAGAAAAAGACGGGCACGATTTTACGGTCATCTGAAAAGAATGGAGGAAGAAAGTTAACTAAAGAAATCTTTCACTTTTTTGATTCAAACCCCAAAACCACAATTCCCTGGTTTAGAAATACCAAGGAAGACCTACTAATGCTACATATCTCAGCTGAAGACGCCTTTAACAGAGATCTCTTCGGCAAGAAAATATTGACGAACGGGCTAAATCGAGACGAGCAACCGAAGAGAAGACACAGTACCCCTTGGACAGAGGAGCGTAAGCAGGCCCACTCACAAAGAATGAGGGAAATTTGGGCTCTAAAGAAGGCCAAGTTCAGTGTCAAATGCAAGAAGACTTAACGTGGTCCTTGATGGCCCCAGCGAATTATATATATATATAAAATAATAATAATAGTAATATGTTATTTGTTTTACGTCTTAGTAATTACTTACTTAAAATTACTTTTACGATTTTTCGAAAAGTTGAGGAGCTGGAATTTTGCCCCTCAGGAGTTCCTTTACGTGCCAGTAAATGTGACGTAAGTAAACACCTTCAAATATCAGTGGGCTGAACCTGGATCGAGCGACTCAGCCCGGCTTGGTTAATGGAAATCACGTGCACGAGTTCGAGGAACTGAAAAAGGAACAGTAATGTTACTAGTAGCTCAGTAAGTCTCCAGGTCGTTACAACTGGGCCCATACTGCCAAGCTAGCCGCCGAGATTCAACCTCGTCGACTCGGAGTTCATTGTTTGCATTCATTTCGTTAACAGGTATTTGTATGCAGAACCCACTAAAGGAAACAGCGCTACGTGTACCAGACGAATTTCACAGTTCGACCGACCCGGTACTCAAGCACTAACCCATTGTGCAGGTAAACAATAAACGATATCACGCATAGTTACCCGCCTTCATAGCAGAGCACATTAAGACCGTCGTTTGCAAGACAAACACTCAATAGGAGAGATTCGAACGAGGGGTCAAGGCACTTGCGGTGGGTCCTCTTTTCAATTGCATTTCTAAAATAGGTCAGAGGGTATGCTATTTTTGAAATGAAAAGTATATTTCGTATTGTTTACATTCAATTTAAAAGTAGAGTTCGTGTGGCTATGATATCAACGGACACCAAGATAAGTTACCATGCTTTGAATGAAGATAAAAAGAACTACAGATACATGCACATTCCACATTCTGCAATAATACAGAGTAATCACCACAATATAAAATAGTCTCAGAAATTTCCCGTACTCCATTTATGGTCGCTAATTTTATACAGCTTGATTCATCCGCCCCTTCCAATAGAGTTTTATGCAACCCATAATATTATTCATTCCGTCCTGAAAATATCTGCCCTGTCGGTATGCCCAGAAAACTCTACCGGATATCTTGGTATTTACCGCCCAAGAGATATCTTCAAAAAATTTCCAATTTTTTTCCAATCATTTAGGAGAAGGCTGGGAAAACAACAGGTAGGGAATCAGCCACCTAGGCGACTGCCCTAAATGCAGATCAGTATTGATTGATTGATTGATTGATTGATTGATTGATTGATTGATTGATTGATTGATTGATTGACTGATTGATTGATTGATTGATTGATTGATTGATTTTTTCACTCAGCCGATAATGATAGAACGCCGTAATGTTAAGCACTGGAAGATATGCGTGTGCCTTCTAGATCATATGAACCTGACACGCCGGCAAAACAGTAAATTGATATTGTGACCGCAGTAACGCTAATACTTGCTATAAGCTGCACATAGGAGAGCCTGCCGAGTTTAATGATGGGTGAAGTAAGCGCAACTGTTAATAGTGCTAAATAATTCGAATGCTGAGTTTGATAGTTTTCATTTAGACTAAGTTGTGATGAGGAAACAGGAGAGAGAGAGAATACGGAACAATACATAAGGGGAAGAATAAAATGGACAGACTCCCAATATATTAAATAAATGTTAAGTAAGTATCACTCAGTTGGTAGTTTTTGTCTCAAGAGCTGTTAGTAGTCATGTGTACCTATCTTTATGATAGTAGATTTGTTTTCCTTCGTAAGATTAACTCTTTTGATAATTATCAATGAAGACATGGCTCTGTCTGGTAATCTGACACCGAGCTCGATAGCTGCAGTCGCTGAAGTGCGGCCAGTATCCAGTAATCGGGAGATAGTCGGTTCGAGACCCCACTGTCGGCAGCCCTGAAGATGGTTTTCCGTGGTTTCCCATTTTCACACCAGGCAAATGCCGGGGCTGTACCTTAATTAAGGCCACGGCCACTTCCTTCCATTTCCTAGGTCTTTCCTATCCCATCGTCGCCGTAAGACATATCTGTGTCGGTGCGACGTAGAGCAAAAAATAATAATAATAATAATAATAATCTGACAACAGAACATTTTCTCTATTTACAGATTTCTGTGTTGTTTTCATTTCAATGACATGTTCTCGTCAATGGTCTCAAAAATGATGCTGTTCAGTTTATCACAAGGGATAGACAGAGATTACTTCATCATTACTAGCGTTCCGGGCATTTCTTGCAGTGAATTAAGTGATGGTGTAGAGTGGAAAACTCCCTCATGAGACATTTCGAAGAAATGCCCTGCTTTCAGTGTTAAGTATATGTTTCCTGTGGAACCTGAGGTATTGACATGCATCCACAGAATCAAAATGATCTATATTAAAACATTACAAAATAAACTTTCTAACATGAAATGACTTGCATGTGTGTGTGTGTGTGTGTGTGTGTGTCAATGGATGTTCTCTGGTTTTAATTTTTAATGGTTCTCCGGGCTACAGTGTTGCCTGCAAACACCCCTTCATACGAAAATGCTCAATCCCTTCGCGCATGAAATTAATGTGTTCTCACGTCTCTAAACAGAAGAAGTGAAAGAATCTGCTCGTCTTTACTTCACCAGTTGGAGACTGGTGTATTGAAACCCACCTCTATGAGTAAGGTCTAGGGTTAATTTACGATTTAAAAAGTCTTGTATCCTGAAGAGTAAAGACCAAATTGAAAGAACCTACCGAACGACTTTCAAAATACTGCGGTTCGGATTGCATACATCCCCGGCAAGTTGAATGTACAGACTATGTTTTTTTCACTGTACGCAGAGTGGTGAAGGCTTTGGTTGAAATATACAGTAGGTAGTCGGTGTCCTTTGTTTAATTTAAAGGAGTCGTGATAATTAGCCTACCATAACTGCGCTAGTTACTTATTTGTTTACTTATCTCCATAGTCATTGAGTTTAAAGATATTTCATACATATGTTCACACTAGTAGTAACAATGCTTTGAGCCCATGACGTTATGCTTAATAAAATCCTTTCATGCATTAAAAATGTAAGTAATTGGAATGATAGATGGAATCAAATCAATCCAAAATAATCCAACTGCGAAACTGGATTCATTATAATATTATAATAGTAAAGGCGAAAAGTTATAATGGAAGGGCGAAGAACCCAGCTAGACAAGCATAGTTAAATTGAAGTATGCTAACAAATATCGGAATAAAAATTCTGTACTCTAATGAATCTGATGACGTAACACAGGATGATAAAGACAAGGGAGATATCATGTACTTGGTCCCAGTCATATCTGGCTGCCAGGATGAGAGCTACAGCAGACTTCAATGCTGACAAGTGCATATTTGTTATGTTTATGACGTAGTAATGACATAAGGGAAGCTAAGAACATAACAAGTCCTGGAGGAATCATGTCCTAATTTTACTGTATCCTACACAAAGTCCACAATCAGTCACCAAGATTTAAACTTAGAGAACAACTAGACTCACGAACAGACATAAAAGTGTTACTTGAACTGAGGTTACTTTTTGTTGACAAACTGTGGATACAAGAAAATGTAAAATGGCAGAAGGGTATAGGCCTACCGTCAAGTAATTAACTTCAAGGAACCTCAAAAGAAAATGCATAGCTGGAATAAAGAGACGGTAGAAGGAGTAGTTTTTAGTACTCCATAGAGAATATGTTTCGGGATTCAGAAAGAAGTTACGAATATTTCAGGATTATTCACAGCTGACTTCCCTAAAGTTGATATCTATATATATAAAATAACTTGTCCTGACTGACTGACTGACTGACTGACTGACTGACTGATTCATCATCGCCGAGCCAAAACTACTGGACATAAAGAAATGAAATTTTGGGGATATATTCATATTAAGATGTAGGTGCTCGCTAAGAGAGGATTTTTGGATATTCCGTGGCTAAGGGGGTGAAAAGGGGGGTGAAATTTTAAAACGAGTGTATCCATATCTCATAACTTTAAAAGTTTACAGATGTAAAAATTGGTATTTAGAATCTTCTTTAAAATTAAGGAAACACGTATTTTTTTGTTTTCAAAAAATCCCAATAGGAGGGGTGAAAAAGGGTGAAAATAGGGGAAAATGGGTTGAATGCCTTTAATCAGGATACCGGTACTTATATCTCAGAAACTGAAGATATTACAGACCTGAAAATTGGTATATTTGATCTCTTTTAAAAATAAAGAAACACGTATTTTTTTGTTTTTGGAAAATCCAATTAATGGGAGGGTGAAAATGGGGGGGATTTTTAAAATGAGTGATTCTATATCTCCAAACTTTTAAAGTTTGCAGATGTAAAAATTGGTATTTAGAATCTTCATTAAAAATAAAGAAACACGTTTTTTTTTTGTTTTCGGAAAATAGCAATAGGAGGAGTGAAAAGGGGTGAAAAAATGGTCGAATGCATTTCATGAGTCTACTTATATTTCAGAACCTGAAGATATTACAGACCTGAAAATTGGTACATTTGATCTCTTTTAAAAATAAAGAAACACGTATTTTTTTGTTTCTGGAAAATACAATTAATGGGAGGGTGAAAATGGGGGGATTTTTAAAATGAGTGATTCTATATCTCCAAACATTTACAGTTTGCAGATGTAAAAATTGGTATTTAGAATCTTCATCTATATATATAAAATAACTTGTCCTGACTGACTGACTGACTGACTGACTGATTCATCATCGCCGAGCCAAAACTACTGGACATAAAGAAATGAAATTTTGGGAATATATTCATATTAAGATGTAGGTGCTCGCTAAGAGAGGATTTTTGGATATTCCGTGGCTAAGGGGGTGAAAAGGGGGGTGAAATTTTAAAACGAGTGTATCCATATCTCATAACTTTAAAAGTTTACAGATGTAAAAATTGGTATTTAGAATCTTCTTTAAAATTAAGGAAACACGTATTTTTTTGTTTTCAAAAAATCCCAATAGGAGGGGTGAAAAAGGGTGAAAATAGGGGAAAATGGGTTGAATGCCTTTAATCAGGATACCGGTACTTATATCTCAGAAACTGAAGATATTACAGACCTGAAAATTGGTATATTTGATCTCTTTTAAAAATAAAGAAACACGTATTTTTTTTGTTTTTGGAAAATCCAATTAATGGGAGGGTGAAAATGGGGGGGATTTTTAAAATGAGTGATTCTATATCTCCAAACTTTTAAAGTTTGCAGATGTAAAAATTGGTATTTAGAATCTTCATTAAAAATAAAGAAACACGTTTTTTTTTTGTTTTCGGAAAATAGCAATAGGAGGAGTGAAAAGGGGTGAAAAAATGGTCGAATGCATTTCATGAGTCTACTTATATTTCAGAACCTGAAGATATTACAGACCTGAAAATTGGTACATTTGATCTCTTTTAAAAATAAAGAAACACGTATTTTTTTGTTTCTGGAAAATACAATTAATGGGAGGGTGAAAATGGGGGGATTTTTAAAATGAGTGATTCTATATCTCCAAACATTTACAGTTTGCAGATGTAAAAATTGGTATTTAGAATCTTCATTAAAAATAAAGAAACACGTATTTTTTTGTTTTCGGAAAATCGCAATAGGAGGAGTGAAAAGGGGTGAAAAAGGGGTCGAATGCATTTCATGAGTCTACTTATTTTCAGAACCTGAAGATATTACAGACCTCAAAATTGGTACATTTGATCTCTTTTAAAAATAAAGAAACACATATTTTTGTTTGTGGAAAATCCTATTAATTGGGGGGGTGAAAAGGGGGTTATTTTTTAAAATGGGTGTATCTATATCTCAAATATTTTAAAGTTTATAGATGTAAAAATTGGTATTTAGGATCTCCTTTAAAAATAAAGAAACACGTATTCTTTTGTTTTCGGAAAATCCCAATAGGAAGGGTGTAAAAGGGTTAATAATGGGTTGAATGCGTTTAATGAGGCTACTTATATTTCAGAACCTGAAGATATTACAGACCTGAAAATTGGTATTTTGGATCTTCTTTAAAAGTAAAGAAACACGTATTTTTTTCGTTTTTGGAAAATCCAAATATTGGAGGGTGAAAAGGGGGGGTGAATTTTTTAAAATGAGTGTGTCTACAACTTAAAACTTTAAAATTTACAGATGTAAAAATTGGTAGTTCGAATCTCCTCTAAAAATAAAGGAACAAGTATTTTTTGTTTCCTGTAAATCCTAATAGGAGGGGTGTAAAAGGGTGAAAAATGGGTTGAATGCCTTTAATGAGGATACATATATCTCAGAAACGAAAGATATTACAGACCTGAAAATTGGTGTTTGGGATCTCCTTTGAAAATAAAGAAACACGTATTTTTTAGTTTTTGGAAAATCCAATTAATGGCGGTTAAACAGGAGTGACAAATTGGGGTGAATTTTTTGAAAGACTATATCCACAGAATATCCTGGAAACGTAAAATGTTACAGACGTAAAAAGTGGGTGTTTGGAATCTCCTGTAAATGTAAAGAAATATAGGTGATTTGTTTTTGGAAACTCCGCTTAAGGGGAACTCAAAAGGGGTGAAATTTTAAAATGAGAATTTTTACAGTATATCTAAAAAAACTTAACATGTTACAAAAGTGAAAAATGGTATTTTTTATCTCTATTAAACATAAAGAAACGTGTATTTTTAGTTTCCGGAAATACCACTCGGGTGGAAGGGGGGGGGGGGGTAAAAGTGACTGAAAATGGTGTTGAATTCTTTTAATTAGCCTACTGATATCTCAAAAATGAAGATGTTACAGACGTGAAATTTGATATTTACAATCTGCTTTAAAAGTAAAGAAACACGTATTATCGGAAAATCCCTTGAAGGCGGGGGGGGGGGGGTGAAATAATTGAAAAATTAATTGACTTAATTCTATGAGAATACATATATCTAATAAATATAAAGTTGTTACAGACGTGAAAATTCGTATTTCGATCTCCTTTAAAAACAAAGAAAAACGCATTTGGTGGGGAAACCATCTTGGAGGGCGGGAGTGTAAAGGAGTTGAATTCCTTTCATGAGGACACATAAATCAAAAACTCTGAAGAAGTTAGAGTCGTGATAATTGGTATTTAGAAGATCCTTTACTATTAAAGAAACAAGTATTTTTTGAGGGGAATATTCACTTCGGGAAGGGGGAGGGGGGTATTATGAAATGAAGTGAAAAAAGTAAATTATTTTTATGGGGATACTTATATCTCAAAACTGAAGGTAATAGACGTGAACATTGGTGTTTGGAATCTCCCTTAAACATAAAGAAACAAGCATTATTTTAATATTTTTTTGGGGGGGGGGTTGGCGGTAAATAAACTTAACGGCGGTGGGGTGTAGGAGGAGGTGTATCCAATTGATTTTACTGTTATTAATGTACTTATAAGTATCCTCCGTTGCTCAGGCGGCAGCGCGCCGGCCTCTCACAGCTGGGTGCCGTGGTTCAAATCCCGGTCACTCCCTGTGACATTCGTGCTGGACAAAACGGAGGCGGGACAGGTTTTTCTCCGGATACTCCGGTTTTCCCTGTCATCAGCCATTCCAGCAACACATAATAGTAATAATAAAAATAAAAATAATAATAATAATATTCCGGACCGTCGTCAAATGTGCGGACCGCGCTGGTAACGGCTCCTGGACAAATGACTAAGAATGCAGTCCGGCCGCGGGTTCAGTGCCGCCAAGGCACCCAATATGACACCACGCCGGATCTTCTGAAGGATTTTATCCATATTAAAAATGATTATAGGAAAAGATGGAAAAGATTTACGGACCCAACTGACCGGGAGGAATACCTGAGCCTAGCCCGGGAAGTACGAAATCGATTGCTGGAAAGGAAGATTGAAAAATGGGAGGAAACGTGCCGTGAAATAATAGAAAACCAGTCAGATCGGGAATTTTGGTGGATTCTCGCAGAAAACGAGTCAGTTCGCGAATTTCGGCGGATTATATATCTAAAACAATAAGCATTCAGTTATAAATTTCAGTATAATACCGTAGCGAAGCACGGGTATCTTGCTAGTTAAAAATAAAGAAACACGTATTTTTTTGTTTTCGGAAAATCGCAATAGGAGGAGTGAAAAGGGGTGAAAAAGGGGTCGAATGCATTTCATGAGTCTACTTATTTTCAGAACCTGAAGATATTACAGACCTCAAAATTGGTACATTTGATCTCTTTTAAAAATAAAGAAACACATATTTTTGTTTGTGGAAAATCCTATTAATTGGGGGGGGTGAAAAGGGGGTTATTTTTTAAAATGGGTGTATCTATATCTCAAATATTTTAAAGTTTATAGATGTAAAAATTGGTATTTAGGATCTCCTTTAAAAATAAAGAAACACGTATTCTTTTGTTTTCGGAAAATCCCAATAGGAAGGGTGTAAAAGGGTTAATAATGGGTTGAATGCCTTTAATGAGGCTACTTATATTTCAGAACCTGAAGATATTACAGACCTGAAAATTGGTATTTTGGATCTTCTTTAAAAGTAAAGAAACACGTATTTTTTTCGTTTTTGGAAAATCCAAATATTGGAGGGTGAAAAGGGGGGGTGAATTTTTTATAATGAGTGTGTCTACAACTTAAAACTTTAAAATTTACAGATGTAAAAATTGGTAGTTCGAATCTCCTCTAAAAATAAAGGAACAAGTATTTTTTGTTTCCTGTAAATCCTAATAGGAGGGGTGTAAAAGGGTGAAAAATGGGTTGAATGCCTTTAATGAGGATACATATATCTCAGAAACGAAAGATATTACAGACCTGAAAATTGGTGTTTGGGATCTCCTTTGAAAATAAAGAAACACGTATTTTTTAGTTTTTGGAAAATCCAATTAATGGCGGTTAAACAGGAGTGACAAATTGGGGTGAATTTTTTGAAAGACTATATCCACAGAATATCCTGGAAACGTAAAATGTTACAGACGTAAAAAGTGGGTGTTTGGAATCTCCTGTAAATGTAAAGAAATATAGGTGATTTGTTTTTGGAAACTCCGCTTAAGGGGAACTCAAAAGGGGTGAAATTTTAAAATGAGAATTTTTACAGTATATCTAAAAAAACTTAACATGTTACAAAAGTGAAAAATGGTATTTTTTATCTCTATTAAACATAAAGAAACGTGTATTTTTAGTTTCCGGAAATACCACTCGGGTGGAAGGGGGGGGGGGGTAAAAGTGACTGAAAATGGTGTTGAATTCTTTTAATTAGCCTACTGATATCTCAAAAATGAAGATGTTACAGACGTGAAATTTGATATTTACAATCTGCTTTAAAAGTAAAGAAACACGTATTATCGGAAAATCCCTTGAAGGCGGGGGGGGGGGGGGGTGAAATAATTGAAAAATTAATTGACTTAATTCTATGAGAATACATATATCTAATAAATATAAAGTTGTTACAGACGTGAAAATTCGTATTTCGATCTCCTTTAAAAACAAAGAAAAACGCATTTGGTGGGGAAACCATCTTGGAGGGCGGGAGTGTAAAGGAGTTGAATTCCTTTCATGAGGACACATAAATCAAAAACTCTGAAGAAGTTAGAGTCGTGATAATTGGTATTTAGAAGATCCTTTACTATTAAAGAAACAAGTATTTTTTGAGGGGAATATTCACTTCGGGAAGGGGGAGGGGGGTATTATGAAATGAAGTGAAAAAAGTAAATTATTTTTATGGGGATACTTATATCTCAAAACTGAAGGTAATAGACGTGAACATTGGTGTTTGGAATCTCCCTTAAACATAAAGAAACAAGCATTATTTTAATATTTTTTTTTGGGGGGGGGGTTGGCGGTAAATAAACTTAACGGCGGTGGGGTGTAGGAGGAGGTGTATCCAATTGATTTTACTGTTATTAATGTACTTATAAGTATCCTCCGTTGCTCAGGCGGCAGCGCGCCGGCCTCTCACAGCTGGGTGCCGTGGTTCAAATCCCGGTCACTCCCTGTGACATTCGTGCTGGACAAAACGGAGGCGGGACAGGTTTGTCTCCGGATACTCCGGTTTTCCCTGTCATCAGCCATTCCAGCAACACATAATAGTAATAATAAAAATAAAAATAATAATAATAATATTCCGGACCGTCGTCAAATGTGCGGACCGCGCTGGTAACGGCTCCTGGACAAATGACTAAGAATGCAGTCCGGCCGCGGGTTCAGTGCCGCCAAGGCACCCAATATGACACCACGCCGGATCTTCTGAAGGATTTTATCCATATTAAAAATGATTATAGGAAAAGATGGAAAAGATTTACGGACCCAACTGACCGGGAGGAATACCTGAGCCTAGCCCGGGAAGTACGAAATCGATTGCTGGAAAGGAAGATTGAAAAATGGGAGGAAACGTGCCGTGAAATAATAGAAAACCAGTCAGATCGGGAATTTTGGTGGATTCTCGCAGAAAACGAGTCAGTTCGCGAATTTCGGCGGATTATATATCTAAAACAATAAGCATTCAATTATAAATTTCAGTATAATACCGTAGCGAAGCACGGGTATCTTGCTAGTATATGTATATACACTTCATCTTGTTTCCTTCACCACTTTATTCACATTCAGATAGGATTGTGGGTGTGAACTGTGTCAACATTTGAACTTCACAATTTCTTGCGATCGCGTGCCCTTCCTGACGACAACCGTGCTTCTGTGGTAGTTAGTAATGTGTTATGTTGTGTGTATATGAAGAAGAAAGGATCAATGAGACCAACGCAAACATCCAGTCAGAATTTCAGCGATTTAACCAGGTGGGGCTAACATTTTCGACCCACCCGGAAAGTCAAGTGTCAGTGTAATAATCAAATTACTGTTTCATTTTCAGGTTCATTCCAAGTCCTCGTTGTCATATTAATATTAAACTGTAACTTATCACAAGGCACTAATTAGATTTAAAACTTATTTCTTTGAACTGCGCTGTACAGTAGATGATTTTGACATATTATGACGATGTCTGCAATTTTGATGTGAGTGACATCACTGTAGCAATCAGTCAGGATCGAGCCAAGGCCCCTCAACCACCACTCCATGATCTCCTTTCAGGCCTTCTCGATGGTACCAAACGGGACTCGAAGGCGAAACTAGTGCATTCGATTCCGAGAGGAATCTGGAGGTGCACCTTTCCTCGAAGCGTCTGCAAGGGTCGGCCTCCCTCTTTAAGGCAGGCTGGACGTGTTTAATTGTTCAGTTGGGCTCAGTTGTGTTCAGTTACGCTGGTGCTTGAGGCGGTTCAGTTCTGTGCAGCTGTGGAGCTCTGGATCAGTCAGTGGATAGTGCTGGCTGGTAGTGCTCTGCGCGTACTAACGAGTGCGGGACATTGCACCTAATTGACGAGGGACAGTGAACGATGACCGCCGTGAGTGTACGAACTGTGTACAACGTACATAACTGTAAGACTGTGTAGAACACGTGCAATCTGTGAACTGTGTGGCCGTCGACAATTTACAGTAAGTGTACACGTGAGCGTTAATTTTTAAAAGGTGAAGTGAATAAATATTGTGACTGAACAGTAAGGACAGAGAGAGATAGGGCGTGAAGTAGTATAATTGTGTGTCTGTGTAGTTGGTGAGCAGTGAATGTTAGTTTATAAATCATAAGCCCGGTTTGTTCAACTCTGTGTTACATTTTACTTAACAAATGTTAACTAACAATTGTTGTTAATTTAACAATTCGGTTAAAAGTACCCTGTTTCACGAATACATTTCCAACATTTATACGAAATAATTGTTAAAGACAAATTAAAACGTTTCTTGGGATTTCTGAACGCTTTTGAAAGTGGGTGTCTTTTGATTATTTACATAAAGCACTCCAAGCGGTGTACTGACGTAGTATTTTGTCACATATAGTTGGCATTATTATAGGTTGTGGTCAGCGGAGACCGCTAAGACGTAAATATGTCAAGTAAGAGGCAACAAAAGCGTTATGATGATTATAAAGCTGGTTTTTAATTAACTTATTTTACTGCATTTGTCCTGAATCTTGAAGTGCTAATTCAACGTTCGATATTAGATTCAGTAATAGAACACTTTCTTTAAATGAAGCCAATTTTATTCATTTTAAATATTTGCCAATTCATTGGTATATAATGGACAACACACAAACAAGGGAAGAATCCTACAACCCTTGAAATTTGGTTGTATTGAATTAGTTGTATACTAGTAACATTTCATCTTATTCTAATTTTCCAAATACCTTTTGTGAGTTAAAAACGTTTACTTCAATTTGTAATGTGCCAACCAAATTTCTCTGCATTTATGTTATATGTGTAGAAAATATCATTGTTGAAGACTAAAAAAGATACTACTAAGAAATTCATAAAATTGTAAGTTTTATGAATTTTGTGACATTCTTGCACAATGAGACTTTTATTAATGGAACCCTTTTTAGGGTCCTCTCCCAAGAAGTTATTTCGTAAGGTAGGATTTTTCCATACACCTCTTTGATTTTTCTTGTGCTTAATTGAATTCTATAGTGTACGTGTCTCTTGAAAGGTTAAATACCACATAATTACCTTTGGATCTAGCCTAATTGTATTTTATCTAGAACTTCAGGTTTATTATCCCTCCTGTTTACAACTGCACATAATATACCAGGTTTTTAAAAATTATTTTTACTTGTGGATGTTTAACCCTTTGAGCGCCGCGTGCTATTACGGTTTCCTACCGCTGAGTGCCAAGTCCAGTTTCCGTTTTTTGCAAGCTTTTGTTTGATCACTCACAGTTCAGCTGTAATTGTAGGTAGAAACTTGAAATTTTCGTTATTTTTTTACTAAAATGATTGCCTATATGAATAAAGCCTTACTCAGTTCATTTATGACCATTAGTAAACATTTGGCAGCAAAACCCAAATAAATATTAATTAACGAAAAATGAAAGAACGGACTGTTACATCACAACATTCAATATATTCTTATATGTGTGCAATCTAAGGCTCCTACAGCATCAGGAAAATGTGAAATTGATATGTCTTGAATGATTTTCACGCATTCTTTTATTGCGGGTAAAATAATGTAAAGCCTTTTAATGCTGCAATGGCAGCAGAAATTCTTTGCGAATTCTACACACTGCTGTGAGCTTGCATCCGGGAGATAGTGGGTTCGAATCCTACTGTCGGCAGCCCAAATGATGTTTTTTCAAGGTTTCCCATTTTCGCACCAGGTAAATGCTGGGGCTGTACCTTACTTAATGCCACGGCCGATTCCTTCCCCCTCCTACCTAGTCTTTTCCTATCCCATCGTCGCCATAAGACCTGTCTGTGTCGGTGCGACGTAAAGCCACAAGCAAAAATATTGTAACTTATTTTCAATTTCTTCTTATGCCTTTTTCATTATGGTTAGTGAGGCAATTGTTTTGTAGAAATCATTCTTCCGACAACTCTAAAAATATTTTTCTTAATATGAGTCGTCTTTTGCAGTCTTCAGCTTGTCCTCATACAGCAGTAAATATTCAAACATACGTCTTCGACATGCTACCATTTTGAAATTTTAACAGCTGTTAAGAGGCTGCTGGCTTGTTAATTTAACACAAACCGAGCTCGATAGCTGCAGTCGCTTAAGTGCGGCCAGTATCCAGTAATCGGGAGCTAGTGGGTTTGAGCCCCACTGTCGGCAGCCCTGAAGATGGTTTTCCGTGGTTTCCCATTTTCACACCAGGCAAATGCTGAGGCTGTACCATAATTAAGGCCACGGCCGCTTCCTTCCCATTCCTAGGCCTTTCCTATCCCATCGTCGCCATAAGACCTATCTGTGTCGGTGCGACGTAAAACAAATAGCAAAAAAAAAAAAAAAAAAACATTAACACAAGTATTAACAATTTGTTAAAGTTAACTATTCCTGATGAGACGGCCACTTTGTTAAATTGTGTGTTAAGTCTACTTAACAGCAGTGTTCACACTTAGCATTTATTGAAGAAACTGGGCCTTAGTGTAAACACTGCCAGTTGTGTGTTCATTTACAATCCTCGCCACGTTACAATGCACTGTCCTAACAGCTCTCCCCGAAGGACCATCACGGACTGAAAATCCTAGTTCTGAGAGTTGATACAGATAATTACAACGTGAAACGCGACCGCTACTTCCCTCTTGGGCATATGAAAGAACCATACTGCCAAAGGAAGGGTAGGTCTCAGAATATGTGTTTAAGAAAGAGCTTCACCTGTGGTTGACGCTACGAACCGCTACTGCATCCTTGATTTATAACTTGAAATTAACAATATTGTGCCCGTCGCAAGCCTGTGCTTGTGCTAAGAATTCCGCTGGAAAACAGCCTAATGTGCAGAGGGGGATAGTAATAAGCACAGCTTTCTCAATTTTCAAGTTCATTGAAAACATTATCAAATTTTCACCTCAATGATAATCTAAATTTTAGAGTTACATTAAAATCAAACCCAATTTTCTTGAGTAAAATGTTATCGTTGCCATTATTAATGCCTAATTCTCACTGTTATTTCAATACTGATCAATCCAGTGTGGTAGATTACTCAATTTGCGCAAACTGTGTTAAATATCGCTCTAATGTCGCACTGCTTTCCATTGCGCTAATGTTGTGGGGCAGTGGAGTGTCTACAATGCTAAGGTGGCTATCGATCACCTCCTCTTTCTCTGCAATAAGCCGATATAGCCGAACTCAGTCGTGACATGTGGTGGTGTAAATAATAATATATTGCTTGAACGATACATAAGGATATGTTACAAGACTGTTTCCTTTGAAGTATTCCCACCCCTTTTTGGATTTGGTTATGAGCAAATAGTGAGTATGTACACTTGCGTGCAGAAAATATAGCCCATTTCTGTAAGTGGCAATAGTGTTTACCCTTCAGTAAGGTTTGCACATTTGCCTGACTAACTTCCGACTCAACCCGACCCTTGCTGCTTCTCTATATGACTGCCAGAATGAATGCAGAGAAACAAAAATAAACATTAAAAATTTAACAAAAATGGCGTTAAAGTTCATTAGTAGACGAATAAGCTTCAGTGGAGGTTTCAAAATTAGGAAAGTTCATAACATAAATATGAAGTCTGAATTCAAGAGGATAAATTGGGGATAATGTTCGTTTACAGGAAAAGGAATTAGGGGTTGGTATAATTTACCAAGGAAAATGTTCTATAGATATTAAACTGCTTAAAACATTTTTAATAGAAGACTAGGTAAATAACTGATAGGAAATCTGCCACGGTGTGATACGAAGAAAGGATCAGAAATCACCTCCTTTTGTGAAATTTGCTACATTTGAAGAGACAGGCCAACCCGATGTAGGATGACTCGAGGCTCGACCTTGTGGGGGGGAGAGGCATCGAGTTTTCGTCCACTGGGGAGGGTAAGAACTTAATAATCATGTTGCTAGAAGCGTTCAAAGAGTGGAAGGGAGATGGCACATTTCAGAAAAATGATATTTTAAGACCTTATGATCTGTACGCATTTAAAGTTACCTTACTGCTAAGGAATGATGCACACGAGATGGTAAACAACCGTAGGGTGCACAACTATGGAACTAGAGATCAAGACAACTATTTCAGTGCAAAGGTAAATAAACGGTATGATCATCAGGATACTTTTTAAAAAGAGAGTGGTGCATTATAACGGAAACCCCAATCAACTAGAATTCTTGTCAGAATTTATATTTAATAAAGCATAAAAAACATAGCAGTTTCAAACATGCTATATTTTATTCCAATCTTCCTTCAGCCCAAAGACCTGAAAGTCATGATTCAATATCATTTCGTAATCCACCTAAGAAGTGAACATTAGATGATCTGGAACTAATCAGTGCTTCTCCAGAGGATGAATCTGTTCCCTCATGTTCAAACGTCGATCCAGATTTGCCATAAAATTTCCCGATTGGAACTAAATGATTTAGTGATAGATCTCGACATTTTGAAAAGTTACGCGGAATCATTGGGTTCTCGTTTTCAGGGGTGGAATTTATTGAAGCAAAGTGTTAAAATATCATTTCGAAAACGGCAGCAATCACTGACACCTCTGTTTTCTATTAGCAGTCATTGCAACTTACTGTGATGAGTGACGTAGGCGGTTTCCTGCAGGAGCTACGAAGCTGCCATTATGCTAAAGAATCGAGACACTTCTTAGATTCGTCTAAGGTTCTAAGTTAGTTTAAAAGCAACATATTTTCATAATGGTTATATTTACACGTCAGTACCACTGGCTTTCTCACTTAACATGAAGAAAACCAAGAGAACACGGATCCTACCTTGAAAGAAATCAATTACGAAAAATATGAGTAGCAGATATGCGAAGACGTTTAGGAATTCAGTCTGTGTTTATAAAATACTGTTGTTTTGTATGTCGACCCGCGGTCTATTGGTAGCGTGCCTCGTCTTAACCGGAGACCCCCGGGTTCAATTTCCGGCCATGTCAATAATTTTTACCTGGATCTGGGCGTTGGTTCGTTGTCCACTCAGTCTACATGATCACAATTGAGGAGCTATCTGACGGTGAGGTAGAGGCCCCAGTCTAGAAATCCATGAACAAACAGCCGAGTGGATTCGTCGCGCTGACCATGCAACACCTCGTAATCCATAGGCCTCCGGGCTGAGTAGCAGTAGCATGGTAGACCAATTTCCATCAGGGCTGTTTTGCCATGGGGTAGGGTGTTTTCTTTGGGATTGGGACAGCCCAGCAAGGGATAAATATTATAAAATCATGGACTGGCCAATGCAACTGGCGAGAAAAAGCGTCAAGAAAGACAAAATTCTCCTCCCACTGCTACATTTTAAGTTAGAACTAATGACAAATTCTGTTAAACATTTAGACAAACATGGTTAGGGTTTTGGTTACTTGAGAACAAAATGTCCTAATCCTAGTGACAGTAAGTTAAAGAGGACATATTCGATGGATATCAAATACCTGCGATCATCCATGAAGACTTGTTTGTGGACCTGTTACCAGAACAATGAGAGAAACACTAGGTTAGTTTTCCAACTAGTAGGTCACGCAACAATTTTCTTGAAATTGTGAAAGATGACAACTGTAAGGAAACAATTGGGAACGTGCTGAAAACATGTGAGCGTATGGGTTAAAATACGTCGTTGAAAATCCACCATTCCACACTGCCATTTGAACTTCCTTCCTCCTAATCTTGGAACAGTTAATGATCAGCATGGTGAAATATTTCCCCAGGATATTTCTGTTCTAGGTAAAATATATTGAGTAAGTAATTACAGAACATGCTAGCAGACATTGTTCTACCTTCAAACTAGAAGTCTCTGTTGCCAGTAAAAGCAAAGGAATTCGACGAAAAAATTCTTAAAAATTCAAGTCATTGTAACTTTAAAAATATAAATGAATTTACTCCACGTAATTTCTCTATACAGAAGGCCTATGCTTTTCACATATGAAATTTTCAATATTTTTTTACAAATTGTTTTAGGTCGCACCGACGCAGAGAGGTCTTATGGCGACGATGGGACAGGAAAGGGCTAGGATTCGGAAGCGGTGTGAAAATGGGAAACCACGGAAAACCATCTTCAGGGCTGCCGACAGTGGGGTTCGAACCCCTTATCTCCCGAATACTGGATACTGGCCGCACTTAAGATACTGAAGCTATCGAGCTCGGTTTTTTTAATATTTAAAATAATTCACACAGCTAAGTACACAAAAATAACCATTTAAAATATCAATACTTTTAGTTAGTGTGCTACTTTTTTAAAGTTGCACTAACACATCGAAGGGTTCCGGTGATGGAAGGATGAGAAACGGCTAGGACTGAGAAGGTAGTGTTCCTGACCTGGTGTGAACAGCTCTGAGTACACTTAGTACTAAAATTAAAATATTGAAAAATACATTCTACAAAAGTGGTGGGTGATGCAACATTTTCGATGGCAGATTTAGATTCAGCTGTGACGAACTATAAGCATTCTCCTATTTTCATTCAGGGGAAAATTAAGTTCAGATTTGTTAACTTGCGAAATGCTTCGAACATTAAAATAAAACGTAAAACTAAAGCATAAACGACCCTCGTCAACTGTATTTGTTCAGCTTGATTTATATTTAGGAAGAACCGACAATGCATGCAAATTGACGGGCAGATATTATCCACGGTCGTTAGACATACAGACACGCTGTGATCTTACTGAACTAGTGTCATTTCCAGCTCAGCTGATTTACAGTCATTAAATATAACGTTAAAGGCTACTTTGTTCTCTGGCCATGAATAAAATTTAACTAGGTGTGGCATGCGAGTAATAATCAGGTGTACGTACTTTCTTTTTTTTTTACAGTTAATGAAATTTGAGACTCAGAGTTTTGCATGTTAATTGTCGGCAGGCCTACAATGTAACTTACATGATATTTTAAATATATACCGTATCAGGGAATAATATCTAATATTGCAACTAGTAGCATTATTCTACACATAGCAGATAATGTAACGCTGTATAGGCCCTGATATGTGTAAAGAATCATATAGTATTGAATGTTAAATAAACGAACTCCAATAAAATCAATAGCAATAGCCAGATGAACGAAATGAGGCGATAAAATCTGAAGGTTTGTCACTCATTTTGCCAATAAAGTGAGAGTGGTTTCCATCCTGATAACATTCATACTCATATTGCAATCAACAGCAGCTCTGGACCGAAATATTTTTGTTTGGAAATCATTAATTAGCAATCCATTCTACATATGCCATTCGATTATCACTTGTTTCGTGATTCCCAGAGCCAATTTCACGATAAATCTTCCGATGTGAATGAGGGTATAAAAATGTTCGGTAGTGTACAATTCTTCCTGACGAACAATGTGGAGTCATGATGAAGAGTGAAGCATGATTACTCACGCCAAAATAAATCGCACATTAATTAATTCATTAGAGCACTATAACCTGCTAACATTCTGTTCCAATAATCTAAACGAGAGAAGTATTATAAAGCTTAATCCTCTCAGTGTGGCTAAATACTCGTTTCTAGATCATTGTTTATTATTTATGGATATTGGAAAATTGAAATATTAAATTCAAATTGTTCCAAAATTGTCAGTAGTGTTATAAAACAGTAACGTCAAATTATACAACTGTTATTGTTGTTTAGGACTTAGTTTGTCCTCTTGGTTATCATGTTTTTCTTGTAATAATGCATAATACACCGTATCTATTGTATTAGAACCTTAACCGCTTTTGTCCGAACGGTCAACGTTCTGGCCTTCGATTCAGAAGGTTCCCGTTCGATTTCCGACAAGAGCTTGGGATTTTAACTGATTATGGTTAATTCCTCTGGTTGGGCAATCGGTGATTGTGTTCATCTCAATACACATTTCTTCATCTATATACTGTACCACAAGCCATCACAGAAATACCCATATCCCTCCACATAGGGTTGGAATCAGAAAGTGCATGGCCAGAAAACTGAGCCAAATCCACATTAGGTAAAAGAGCCAGGAAGAAGACCCACCACGATTTCTTCGTCAGGCATTATACGTAATGAAGACAATTCTAACGTCAGTCAGTATAACAACAACAATCATAATAATCATGTGATCTGATGTGATGTGATATTATTATTTTTTTTTGCCAGGGGCTTTACGTCGCACCGACACAGATAGGTCTTATGGCGACGATGGGATAGGAAAGGCCTAGGAGTTGGAAGGAAGCGGCCGTGGCCTTAATTAAGGTACAGCCCCAGCATTTGCCTGGTGTGAAAATGGGAAACCACGGAAAACCATCTTCAGGGCTGCCGATAGTGGGATTCGAACCTACTATCTCCCGGATGCAAGCTCACAGCCGCGCGCCTCTACGCGCACGGCCAACTCGCCCGGTGATATTATTATTATTATTATTATTATTATTATTATTATTATTATTATTAATATTGTCACTACCCCTGCTGGTTACTCCTCGATTGTAATCACCCTATCAGATTCTTGGAAATATTTTCTCTAACCAATTATACCCGGGGGTGTGTACAGAAATCCAGCCTATTAGTAAAGAGTTCTGTAAACTTCCCCTGAAAGTACTATAAAAGCAGGGCGCTTTAGGGCCGTATGGTCTGAATTGCTCCAGTAATTGTGAGTGCGGGGGATCCGAGGGGACGCAGGGGCGCGGCCTGCGTGAGGAAGGCTTAGCCACTCAAGGTAATGTCAGAATTTTCATACACATGTGATAGCTATTGCGGATAATTTGAGGGGAAGTTTTCAAATCTCTTTTATTTTATGTAAATTTCTATGTATTGTGGTTTAAATGTGTAATTGCCGACAAGTCTGAGGACTCTGTTATATTCCCTATTGGAAAATATGTAATGTAAGGGAACGAAGAGTGTTCACCTTCTGCAGTATCCCAAATCAACCTTGCATGGGGGTGACGAAAGATTTAAAAAACCTCTAAATTTCGTGAATCCTTATGGCATTAATGTTTCTCATGTAGTCACCCCGGCGTAGTATAGGATTGGCCTTTGTATTTTTCGGTCACAAATTCAGCCTTTTGTTTGTAGCCGGCCATATGCGACCTTTTCTTTTTACACTAAGGCCATTTAGTATGGGCAATCATGCCCCTGTATAGTTACTTCTGAGTGTAAGGTTTTTCTGGTGTTAGTTCCCTTTGGAAACAGTAACCCCTATTACTCTTGAACAATAGATAACTGAGACCAAACGATGGATTGTAGTGCGGAATTGAAGTGCGCCATAAGAATCTAATGCCTCTGCGAGGCGGGACTATGGCACATTTGGAACGCAGACTCATGTGTTGTGTAAATGATTGGAGCAAAACAAGAATTGCGCTATCAGGGATAGTTTTCCATTAATGTGGTATTATCGATTGCGGCAAATATGCTACTTTTATCAAAAAATGACAACATTATCGTTAATATTTCTGATTCATTGTCACGTAGACTTGGCCCTATTTTACGGCCAATTGGTCTTCTTGACGCCAACCGTATGTGGAGAGATGTACACGCTATTGCATGTTTCTGTGGTGGTTGTGGGTAAATGAAGTGATCTGTATTAAGACGAACGATAAGTATGGAACTCTCCGTCTTAACGTCACGGAAGGAATTTTTCTTTAATCATCCCGTTGTATTTTCAAACAGGAAGAACACATGATCAATTCATGAAACAAAGTAGTGCCTCGGCATCTTTTGTTTCCATGCTAACGTAGACTTTGTATTGATATAGAAGGGTGATACAGTGTTAGTAGACGTAGAACATCTGGAGGGTGCTCGAGAACAACACAGTTTTATACCAGCTTTACAGTAGATAGGTCATGAATGTCCCAGAAGTGAGTGGGAAAAATCTCTGTGATTCCTCATGCAGAACGTCAAGTTCGAGTGCTCACGTCCACGGTAGGATATCCTCTTGCTATATAGGAACCAAGTACATACTTTAAAACCTTCCAAGCGTGGAATTCTTACTACGTTCAGAAATGCAAGTGCTTGTGGATGAAAGCTGGTGGAATGGCAGATGAGGGAATATCGACTGACTCTTGTTACATAGATGACCACCAGAAAGTTACAATTAAATGAAGCAGAAGGTTACTGTCATTACTTACAATTACTCGTAAATGATTAACCAATTTAAGTAGTTCAATATCGCACATAGTAGTGTCACATCGTGAACGGTCACACCAATTAATGCATGGAGCACGAATGACTAAACACGACTTCATTTTACTTTCTTGCTTTATTTCAAGAAATAAATTTAGCGTTGATTTAGGCGGTGACAAATATTAAACTGGTATAGAAAAGTCAGTACCCACGCATTCCTACTTCACATTCCAGAAGAGGAGGTGCGAATAATGGAGAATGTGATTCTTGGATCAATTGCATGTTCTATATTATTGTAATACAACATACAGGGTGTACAAATAAGGTACAGCTAAACTTTTGGGACATATTCCTCACACATAGACTAGTTATAGAGACATGGTTCCCAAAACACTGTACATTCATATTGGAACTCACTTTTTTATAACAAGGTATTAGAGATTCAATGCGACTGGCGAGTGGATGCATGCTGACGAAAGGCATTTCGAACATTCATGTAAGAAGGAGTTTCATGTGCTATACTGGTACGTTCTGACCTGCACGTGTCCCATAATTAATATACTATGTACAGTTGTATAAAATTAGTTCAAACATGGAAATAAAGTGTTTACAGACCCATTTTTAACCATTTGTGTGTGCATGTTTCATTCGAGAAAGAGCATCTAATAACACTGAATAATCTATGCCAGAATCTCTCAGTGCTTATCGTAACCAAGTTCTAGCTCATCATAACATTGAATTTCTGTCCGATTTTGAACGTATGCAGGTATATGTAACTCTAGATGTTCGTACGTCTCTAAGTGGTAGAATATCTTCGGCAATCCTGATTGACGTGCCCGCCTGAGTAGCTCGGACAGCGCCGACCTTCTTGGCCCAACTTGGCAGGTTCAATACTGTGAAGTACAGAGGTCACTTAGGATCAGTTTCATCCCACAGACATAGCAACAATGGGAACGGGTGGGAATCAATTCACTTCTGCGAATATTTACCGACTTCTCCATATGATCTAATTGTGCTGGTAATCGAAATGGCTTATATCATTAAAATAACATATTTTCTCGATCATCACATACATTTATCTGAATTTCTTTATTTTCTAATAACTCAACCGAAAATTTAACCCACCATCGTTTGAAGTGTAAGCGCAGCTCTCACAGTCAATTTCTCATAGCCGCCGATAGATGATCTATTGATTCGCGGTGCCTCTGGCTGTCACGTCTGATGTTAAGAATTCCATCTTTTCATCTGAGAAATAAATTTGGACGGAATTTACGGCGATCAGAGTGACCGCATTTTTCTTTCAAAAACAACGGTTCAATACATTATAACTTATAGATCTAACTAACATTCGTTTTACGTCTTAATTTTTATATTTTCATACTTCCTGTTTGGTTTGACCTCTCTCCCAACTTAGTACTTACTAAGGGGCACATTACACCCTACAGACAATAATGTACGATTGGTAGAACCTTTTAATAATGCAGTAGCTATATCCTAATCTTCCTTTCCCGTTTGTTCAGAAAATATTTTCTGGTTACATTCTTCTTCATACATTCAGTATAGTACTAGTTAAGAAATTTACGTTAGAAAGCAATGCACTTTTATATGGTTCGTTTTAGGGTTTTAGTTTTAATGGAAACAATTCACAGGTGTATTTTTACAGTGAATAGTTCTCGTGTATGACGACTCGTATGATCGTAACACCGAGAAGGGAAGTTTACACACCTCCCGACGGCAATCACCACGAAACTTTCTGCGATGAACAAGCACGAAACTAAAACTCGTCAGATGTGCAGCAATCACCTGCAATCCCTGAGACAAAGTTCACGATAGAAGGGCTCGTTGACAGTCGTAACGTGCCAAACACAAATACCTGTGAAATATGACACATGTAAATGCTGAGAATACATACAATACCTTGAATGTTCAAATGCCACATGCAAATCTCATTCTAAGTCGTGGGAATGTGGTGTGAGAAGGCAGTGTTGCGAACAAAGTTGTATCGCACACAACGAGCAAATCATAACGGCACTGGAATCATAGTCAGGACAGCTGCATAGGTCAAGAACAGCATAATTGACATCCAAAACATTACGGAATGGAAGTGGAATGCCCTGTGATTTTTATACAGACGCCTTCCATGCATAGCGAAGCAAATGCTGGTACGGTGGTGCAATCAAGAACCTGTCATACAAGTTGACGGCGTTCTCCTCATTACAAAATATATACTCTTCCATGTATCGCACAACTAGTTCCTACTGTCGAAAGGCATAGGTCGAGAGTACTTTGTGGTTGTAGGTGTAACCCGTGTGATGTGTGTGTGGAAATGTACATCCCTTTTCCGAAGGCTTCGGTCTATACACTTGTGCTGGTTTGAACTGTCCATGAATCCAGCAACAGACTGATCCTACCCTTAGTTCGGCTTCCAGTACTTCACGCATGCAGGACAGAAGGAGATCTGTTGACTTCCTACAGCCAATGTTGTAGTCATATTCTATATTTTCAGGCTGGTTAAGCTGCAGTGTGTCGGAAACACGTTTGCAAAACTTACCACCTGGTTCCTGAACACATACATACAGTTTCTTAAGAGAAGTCTTGAAATGGAAATATGCAACAGAATGGAGAAAGAGTGGGTAATGGATCGCTTGCCCTATGTCGCACAAATGCCGGAATTTGGTTCAGATATGCTCATGAATTCGAGCATTCCTTTGCTCTAATGCATTGCAGAAACATTTTCGTGGATACGTCTTCATTTCGCTCAGGAGGGTGATTGTTAATAGTAACTGGTACTGTTACCACGTTGTGTGTTGACGTCCACGGCGTATGACTATCTCCAGATAAATTTTCTGACGTTCCCTCACAAACTCACCAAAACTCCCTACATGGCAGCGCCGCCTCGGATATGTTGCTCCAGAACGTTGTACAGGATGAGCCCCACGAGAGTTGCCGTCTTCGTCTCATGCCGCATGTGGGCAAATGAAAGTGCGGTCGGCATTCCCGTTGGCCAGTAGAAAATCCTTAAACTTCAATGAGCGGATACTTATATTGAAAAACAGATAGAAAAACGAAAAAACTTACCCCAATACGCAAGTGTAGAATATGCCCTTAGCCTGTAGAGAAGCACTGTGGCGTGTGATGATATTTTGGCTCACTCTCTGCAATTCAGCCTCATTAATCTCCAAAATTTCGGTGGAAACTGAGTTTAGAAATCGACAGCACGCGAAAATAAGCTGTTCAACACTCATTCAGAAGCCATAAAACGCACTAAACCTTTATAAGGAGCAATCACGCTGTACGGAAGGTTATCGCAGACTATAGCATTACATCACTGGGCAAGAAACATAGGTCAGGCGGCTATTGCATCATCCACTCGTCCAGACATGGCAGTGGGAATAAATGGTAACTCGACTGAGGGTCGCATTTTGTAACTCCAGGGCAATTCGCCCGTCAATGAATGTCGGAGGCGTGTTGCCCTCTTGCTAATTCTGCATTAACTCATTCACGAGTATCTGTACCACAGCATAAGGATTACAAGTCATTTTCTTAAACACACCACCGTATACACGTATTTTACTGTACATACAGTATCGTTAACATAGGAACAGACCCATGTCCTGAATCAGACAGCTGAAGCAACAGTCACTGATATACAAAACGCAGGATAACAGTCAGGTACACGCAGTACCATTTACTGGGAACATAGTTCTCACGTACAGATTTTCTGGCGCGTTATGACTTCAAATATTACTGTCACACCCCTATTTTGATAAGCCTTGTTTTAGGGATCGCAGGTAATTGAGAGGTGTTGCACTTCATATGAGTTAACTATCAAGATACCCGTGCTTCGCTACGGCATTATACTGAAATTTATAATTGAATGCTTATTGTTTTAGATATATAATCCGCCGAAATTCGCGATCTGACTCGTTTTCTGCGAGAATCCACCAAAATTCCCGATCTGACTGGTTTTCTATTAATTTACGGCACGTTTCCTCACATTTTTCAATCTTCCTTTCCAGCAATCGATTTCGTACTTCCCGGGCTAGGCTCAGGTATTCCTCCCGGTCAGTTGGGTCCGTAAATCATTGCCATCTTTTCCTATAATAATTTTTAATATGGAAAATTCCTTCAGGTGATCCGGCGTGGTGTCATATTGGGTGCCCTGGCGGCACTGAACCCGCGGCCGGACTGTATTCTTAGTCATTACCCGTCCAGGAGCCGTTTCCAGCGCGGTCCGCACATTTGACGACGGTCCGGAACATTATTATTATTATTATTATTATTATTATTATTATTATTATTATTATTATTATTATTATTATGTGTTGCTGGAATGGCTGATGACAGGAAAAACCGGAGTATCCGGAGAAAAACCTGTCCCACCTCCGTTTTGTCCAGCACGAATGTCACATGGAGTGACCGGGATTTGAACCACGGAACCCAGCTGTGAGATGCCGGCGCGCTGCCGCCTGAGCAACGGAGGATCCTTATAAGTACATTAATAACAGTAAAATCAATTGGTCTCACCTCTTTCTACACCCCACCGCCGTTAAGTTTATTTACAGCCACCCCCCCCCCCCCCAAATTAAGAGAAGGCTAGTTTTTTTATGTTTAAGGGAGATTCCAAACACCAATGTTCACGTCTATTACCTTCAGTTTTGAGATATAAGTATCCCCGTAAAAATAATTTACTTTTTTCACTTCCTTTCACAATACTCCTCCCCCCCTAAGTGAATTTTCCCGCATACTTGTTTCTTTAATAGTAAAGAATCTTCTAAATACCAATTATGACGACTCTAACTTCTTCAGTTCAAGATTTATGTGTCCTCATGAAAGGAATTCAACTCCTTTACACTCCCGCCCTCCAAGATGGTTTCCCCACCAAAACGCGGTTTTCTTTGTTTTTAAAGGAGATCCAAAAACGAATTTTCACGTCAGTAACAACTTTAGTTTTTATTAGATGTATGTATTCTCATACAATTAAGTGAATTAATTTTTCAATTCTTTCACCCCTCTCCCACTTCATTGGACTTTCCGAGAATACGTGTTTCTTTACTTTTAAAGCAGATTGCAAATATCAAATTTCACGTCTGTAACATCTTCATTTTTGGGATATCAGTAGCCTAATTAAAAGAATTCAACACCATTTTCAGTCCACCCAAGTGGAATTTCCGAAAACTAAAAATATACGTTTCTTTATGTTTAATAGAGACAAAAAATACCATTTTTCACTTCTGTAACATGTTAAGTTTTTTTAGATATACTGTAAAAATTCTCATTTTAAAATATCACCCCTTTTGATTTCCCCTTAAGTGGAGTTTCCAAAAACAAATCACCTATGTTTCTTTACATTTACAGGAGATTCCAAACACCCACTTTTTACGTCTGTAACATTTTACGTTTCCAAGATATTCTGTAGATATAGTCTTTCAAAAAATTCACCCCAATTTGTCACTCCTGTTTAACCGGCATTAATTGGATTTTTCAAAAACTAAAAAATACGTGTTTCTTTATTTTTAAAGGAGATCCCATATACAAATTTTCAGTTCTGTAATATCTTTCGTTTCTGAGATATATGTATCCTCATTGAAGGCATTCAACCTCTTTTTCACCCCATTTCACTCCTATTGCGATTTTCCGAAAACAAAAAAATACGTGCTTCTTTATTTTTAATGAAGGTTCTAAATACCAATTTTTACATCTGCAAACTTTAAAAGTTTGGATATATAGATTCACTCATTTTAAAAATTCACCCCCTATTCACCCTCCCATTAATTGGATTTTCCAAAAACAAAAAATACATGTTTCTTTATTTTTAAAAGAGATCAAAAGTACCAATTTTCAGGTCTGTAATATCTTCAGTTTCTGAGATATAAGTACCGTATCCTGATTAAAGGCATTCAACCCATTTTCCCCCATTTTCACCCTTTTTCACCCCTCCTATTGGGATTTTCTGAAAACAAAAAAATACGTGTTTCCTTGTTTTTAAAGAAGATTCTAAATACCAATTTTTACATCTCTAAACTTTTAAAGTTTTGAGATATAGATACACTCATTTTAAAATTTCACCCCCCTTTTCACCCCCTTAGCGACGAAATATCCAAAAATCCTCTCTCAGCGAGCACCTATATCTTAATATGAATATATCCCCAAAATTTCATTACTTTATGCCCAGTAGGTTTGGCTCGGCGATGATGAATCAGTCAGTCAGTCAGTCAGTCAGTCAGTCAGTCAGTCAGTCAGGACACGTTATCTATATATATAACGCCGAGCCAAAACTACTGGACATAAAGAAATGAAATTTTGGGGATAAATTCGTATTAAGATGTAGGTGCTCGCTAAGAGAGGATTTTTGGATATTCCGTCGCTAAGGGGGTGAAAAGGGGGGTGAAATTTTAAAAAGAGTGTATCTATATCTCAAAACTTTAAAAGTTTACAGATGTAAAAATTGGTATTTAGAATCTTGTTTTAAAATAAGGATACACGTATTTTTTTGTTTTCTGAAAACCCCAATAGGAGGGGTGAAAAAGGGTGAAAATTGGGGAAAATGGGTTGAATGCCTTCAATCAGGATACCGGTACTTATATCTCAGAAACTGAAGATATTACAGACCTGAAAATTGGTACTTTTGATCTCTTTTAAAAATAAAGAAACACGTATTTTTTTGTTTTTGGAAAATCCAATTAATGGGAGGGTGAAAAGTGGGTGAATTTTTAAAATAAGTGAATCTATATCTCCAAACTTTAAAAGTTTGCAGATGTAAAAACTGGTATTTAGAATCTTCATCTATATATATAAAATAACTTGTCCTGACTGACTGACTGACTGACTGACTGATTCATCATCGCCGAGCCAAAACTACTGGACATAAAGAAATGAAATTTTGGGGATATATTCATATTAAGATGTAGGTGCTCGCTAAGAGAGGATTTTTGGATATTCCGTGGCTAAGGGGGTGAAAAGGGGGGTGAAATTTTAAAACGAGTGTATCCATATCTCATAACTTTAAAAGTTTACAGATGTAAAAATTGGTATTTAGAATCTTCTTTAAAATTAAGGAAACACGTATTTTTTTGTTTTCAAAAAATCCCAATAGGAGGGGTGAAAAAGGGTGAAAATAGGGGAAAATGGGTTGAATGCCTTTAATCAGGATACCGGTACTTATATCTCAGAAACTGAAGATATTACAGACCTGAAAATTGGTATATTTGATCTCTTTTAAAAATAAAGAAACACGTATTTTTTTGTTTTTGGAAAATCCAATTAATGGGAGGGTGAAAATGGGGGGGATTTTTAAAATGAGTGATTCTATATCTCCAAACTTTTAAAGTTTGCAGATGTAAAAATTGGTATTTAGAATCTTCATTAAAAATAAAGAAACACGTTTTTTTTTTGTTTTCGGAAAATAGCAATAGGAGGAGTGAAAAGGGGTGAAAAAATGGTCGAATGCATTTCATGAGTCTACTTATATTTCAGAACCTGAAGATATTACAGACCTGAAAATTGGTACATTTGATCTCTTTTAAAAATAAAGAAACACGTATTTTTTTGTTTCTGGAAAATACAATTAATGGGAGGGTGAAAATGGGGGGATTTTTAAAATGAGTGATTCTATATCTCCAAACATTTACAGTTTGCAGATGTAAAAATTGGTATTTAGAATCTTCATTAAAAATAAAGAAACACGTATTTTTTTGTTTTCGGAAAATCGCAATAGGAGGAGTGAAAAGGGGTGAAAAAGGGGTCGAATGCATTTCATGAGTCTACTTATTTTCAGAACCTGAAGATATTACAGACCTCAAAATTGGTACATTTGATCTCTTTTAAAAATAAAGAAACACATATTTTTGTTTGTGGAAAATCCTATTAATTGGGGGGGTGAAAAGGGGGTTATTTTTTAAAATGGGTGTATCTATATCTCAAATATTTTAAAGTTTATAGATGTAAAAATTGGTATTTAGGATCTCCTTTAAAAATAAAGAAACACGTATTCTTTTGTTTTCGGAAAATCCCAATAGGAAGGGTGTAAAAGGGTTAATAATGGGTTGAATGCCTTTAATGAGGCTACTTATATTTCAGAACCTGAAGATATTACAGACCTGAAAATTGGTATTTTGGATCTTCTTTAAAAGTAAAGAAACACGTATTTTTTTCGTTTTTGGAAAATCCAAATATTGGAGGGTGAAAAGGGGGGGTGAATTTTTTAAAATGAGTGTGTCTACAACTTAAAACTTTAAAATTTACAGATGTAAAAATTGGTAGTTCGAATCTCCTCTAAAAATAAAGGAACAAGTATTTTTTGTTTCCTGTAAATCCTAATAGGAGGGGTGTAAAAGGGTGAAAAATGGGTTGAATGCCTTTAATGAGGATACATATATCTCAGAAACGAAAGATATTACAGACCTGAAAATTGGTGTTTGGGATCTCCTTTGAAAATAAAGAAACACGTATTTTTTAGTTTTTGGAAAATCCAATTAATGGCGGTTAAACAGGAGTGACAAATTGGGGTGAATTTTTTGAAAGACTATATCCACAGAATATCCTGGAAACGTAAAATGTTACAGACGTAAAAAGTGGGTGTTTGGAATCTCCTGTAAATGTAAAGAAATATAGGTGATTTGTTTTTGGAAACTCCGCTTAAGGGGAACTCAAAAGGGGTGAAATTTTAAAATGAGAATTTTTACAGTATATCTAAAAAAACTTAACATGTTACAAAAGTGAAAAATGGTATTTTTTATCTCTATTAAACATAAAGAAACGTGTATTTTTAGTTTCCGGAAATACCACTCGGGTGGAAGGGGGGGGGGTAAAAGTGACTGAAAATGGTGTTGAATTCTTTTAATTAGCCTACTGATATCTCAAAAATGAAGATGTTACAGACGTGAAATTTGATATTTACAATCTGCTTTAAAAGTAAAGAAACACGTATTATCGGAAAATCCCTTGAAGGCGGGGGGGGGGGGGGGGTGAAATAATTGAAAAATTAATTGACTTAATTCTATGAGAATACATATATCTAATAAATATAAAGTTGTTACAGACGTGAAAATTCGTATTTCGATCTCCTTTAAAAACAAAGAAAAACGCATTTGGTGGGGAAACCATCTTGGAGGGCGGGAGTGTAAAGGAGTTGAATTCCTTTCATGAGGACACATAAATCAAAAACTCTGAAGAAGTTAGAGTCGTGATAATTGGTATTTAGAAGATCCTTTACTATTAAAGAAACAAGTATTTTTTGAGGGGAATATTCACTTCGGGAAGGGGGAGGGGGGTATTATGAAATGAAGTGAAAAAAGTAAATTATTTTTATGGGGATACTTATATCTCAAAACTGAAGGTAATAGACGTGAACATTGGTGTTTGGAATCTCCCTTAAACATAAAGAAACAAGCATTATTTTAATATTTTTTTGGGGGGGGGGGGTTGGCGGTAAATAAACTTAACGGCGGTGGGGTGTAGGAGGAGGTGTATCCAATTGATTTTACTGTTATTAATGTACTTATAAGTATCCTCCGTTGCTCAGGCGGCAGCGCGCCGGCCTCTCACAGCTGGGTGCCGTGGTTCAAATCCCGGTCACTCCCTGTGACATTCGTGCTGGACAAAACGGAGGCGGGACAGGTTTTTCTCCGGATACTCCGGTTTTCCCTGTCATCAGCCATTCCAGCAACACATAATAGTAATAATAAAAATAAAAATAATAATAATAATATTCCGGACCGTCGTCAAATGTGCGGACCGCGCTGGTAACGGCTCCTGGACAAATGACTAAGAATGCAGTCCGGCCGCGGGTTCAGTGCCGCCAAGGCACCCAATATGACACCACGCCGGATCTTCTGAAGGATTTTATCCATATTAAAAATGATTATAGGAAAAGATGGAAAAGATTTACGGACCCAACTGACCGGGAGGAATACCTGAGCCTAGCCCGGGAAGTACGAAATCGATTGCTGGAAAGGAAGATTGAAAAATGGGAGGAAACGTGCCGTGAAATAATAGAAAACCAGTCAGATCGGGAATTTTGGTGGATTCTCGCAGAAAACGAGTCAGTTCGCGAATTTCGGCGGATTATATATCTAAAACAATAAGCATTCAATTATAAATTTCAGTATAATACCGTAGCGAAGCACGGGTATCTTGCTAGTCTATATATATAAAATAACTTGTCCTGACTGACTGACTGACTGACTGACTGATTCATCATCGCCGAGCCAAAACTACTGGACATAAAGAAATGAAATTTTGGGGATATATTCATATTAAGATGTAGGTGCTCTCTAAGAGAGGATTTTTGGATATTCCGTGGCTAAGGGGGTGAAAAGGGGGGTGAAATTTTAAAACGAGTGTATCCATATCTCATAACTTTAAAAGTTTACAGATGTAAAAATTGGTATTTAGAATCTTCTTTAAAATTAAGGAAACACGTATTTTTTTGTTTTCAAAAATCCCAATAGGAGGGGTGAAAAAGGGTGAAAATAGGGGAAAATGGGTTGAATGCCTTTAATCAGGATACCGGTACTTATATCTCAGAAACTGAAGATATTACAGACCTGAAAATTGGTATATTTGATCTCTTTTAAAAATAAAGAAACATGTATTTTTTTGTTTTTGGAAAATCCAATTAATGGGAGGGTGAAAATGGGGGGGATTTTTAAAATGAGTGATTCTATATCTCCAAACTTTTAAAGTTTGCAGATGTAAAAATTGGTATTTAGAATCTTCATTAAAAATAAAGAAACACGTTTTTTTTTGTTTTCGGAAAATAGCAATAGGAGGAGTGTAAAGGGGTGAAAAAATGGTCGAATGCATTTCATGAGTCTACTTATATTTCAGAACCTGAAGATATTACAGACCTGAAAATTGGTACATTTGATCTCTTTTAAAAATAAAGAAACACGTATTTTTTTGTTTCTGGAAAATACAATTAATGGGAGGGTGAAAATGGGGGGATTTTTAAAATGAGTGATTCTATATCTCCAAACATTTACAGTTTGCAGATGTAAAAATTGGTATTTAGAATCTTCATTAAAAATAAAGAAACACGTATTTTTTTGTTTTCGGAAAATCGCAATAGGAGGAGTGAAAAGGGGTGAAAAAGGGGTCGAATGCATTTCATGAGTCTACTTATTTTCAGAACCTGAAGATATTACAGACCTCAAAATTGGTACATTTGATCTCTTTTAAAAATAAAGAAACACATATTTTTGTTTGTGGAAAATCCTATTAATTGGGGGGGGTGAAAAGGGGGTTATTTTTTAAAATGGGTGTATCTATATCTCAAATATTTTAAAGTTTATAGATGTAAAAATTGGTATTTAGGATCTCCTTTAAAAATAAAGAAACACGTATTCTTTTGTTTTCGGAAAATCCCAATAGGAAGGGTGTAAAAAAGTTAATAATGGGTTGAATGCCTTTAATGAGGCTACTTATATTTCAGAACCTGAAGATATTACAGACCTGAAAATTGGTATTTTGGATCTTCTTTAAAAGTAAAGAAACACGTATTTTTTTCGTTTTTGGAAAATCCAAATATTGGAGGGTGAAAAGGGGGGGTGAATTTTTTAAAATGAGTGTGTCTACAACTTAAAACTTTAAAATTTACAGATGTAAAAATTGGTAGTTCGAATCTCCTCTAAAAATAAAGGAACAAGTATTTTTTGTTTCCTGTAAATCCTAATAGGAGGGGTGTAAAAGGGTGAAAAATGGGTTGAATGCCTTTAATGAGGATACATATATCTTAGAAACGAAAGATATTACAGACCTGAAAATTGGTGTTTGGGATCTCCTTTGAAAATAAAGAAACACGTATTTTTTAGTTTTTGGAAAATCCAATTAATGGCGGTTAAACAGGAGTGACAAATTGGGGTGAATTTTTTGAAAGACTATATCCACAGAATATCCTGGAAACGTAAAATGTTACAGACGTAAAAAGTGGGTGTTTGGAATCTCCTGTAAATGTAAAGAAATATAGGTGATTTGTTTTTGGAAACTCCGCTTAAGGGGAACTCAAAAGGGGTGAAATTTTAAAATGAGAATTTTTACAGTATATCTAAAAAAACTTAACATGTTACAAAAGTGAAAAATGGTATTTTTTATCTCTATTAAACATAAAGAAACGTGTATTTTTAGTTTCCGGAAATACCACTCGGGTGGAAGGGGGGGGGTAAAAGTGACTGAAAATGGTGTTGAATTCTTTTAATTAGCCTACTGATATCTCAAAAATGAAGATGTTACAGACGTGAAATTTGATATTTACAATCTGCTTTAAAAGTAAAGAAACACGTATTATCGGAAAATCCCTTGAAGGCGGGGGGGGGGGGGTGAAATAATTGAAAAATTAATTGACTTAATTCTATGAGAATACATATATCTAATAAATATAAAGTTGTTACAGACGTGAAAATTCGTATTTCGATCTCCTTTAAAAACAAAGAAAAACGCATTTGGTGGGGAAACCATCTTGGAGGGCGGGAGTGTAAAGGAGTTGAATTCCTTTCATGAGGACACATAAATCAAAAACTCTGAAGAAGTTAGAGTCGTGATAATTGGTATTTAGAAGATCCTTTACTATTAAAGAAACAAGTATTTTTTGAGGGGAATATTCACTTCGGGAAGGGGGAGGGGGGTATTATGAAATGAAGTGAAAAAAGTAAATTATTTTTATGGGGATACTTATATCTCAAAACTGAAGGTAATAGACGTGAACATTGGTGTTTGGAATCTCCCTTAAACATAAAGAAACAAGCATTATTTTAATATTTTTTTTGGGGGGGGGTTGGCGGTAAATAAACTTAACGGCGGTGGGGTGTAGGAGGAGGTGTATCCAATTGATTTTACTGTTATTAATGTACTTATAAGTATCCTCCGTTGCTCAGGCGGCAGCGCGCCGGCCTCTCACAGCTGGGTGCCGTGGTTCAAATCCCGGTCACTCCCTGTGACATTCGTGCTGGACAAAACGGAGGCGGGACAGGTTTTTCTCCGGATACTCCGGTTTTCCCTGTCATCAGCCATTCCAGCAACACATAATAGTAATAATAAAAATAAAAATAATAATAATAATATTCCGGACCGTCGTCAAATGTGCGGACCGCGCTGGTAACGGCTCCTGGACAAATGACTAAGAATGCAGTCCGGCCGCGGGTTCAGTGCCGCCAAGGCACCCAATATGACACCACGCCGGATCTTCTGAAGGATTTTATCCATATTAAAAATGATTATAGGAAAAGATGGAAAAGATTTACGGACCCAACTGACCGGGAGGAATACCTGAGCCTAGCCCGGGAAGTACGAAATCGATTGCTGGAAAGGAAGATTGAAAAATGGGAGGAAACGTGCCGTGAAATAATAGAAAACCAGTCAGATCGGGAATTTTGGTGGATTCTCGCAGAAAACGAGTCAGTTCGCGAATTTCGGCGGATTATATATCTAAAACAATAAGCATTCAATTATAAATTTCAGTATAATACCGTAGCGAAGCACGGGTATCTTGCTAGTTAAAAATAAAGGAACACGTATTTTTTTATTTTCGGAAAATCGCAATAGGAGGAGTGAAAAGGGGTGGAAAAAGGGTTGAATGCCTTTAATGAGGCTACTTATATCTCAGAAATTGAAGAAATTACAGACCTGAAAATCGGTGTTTGGGATCTCCTTTAAAAATAAAGAAACACATTTTTTTTCTCTGCAAAATCCAATTAAGGGAGGGGGTGAAAAGGGGGTAATATTTTAAAATGAGTGTATCTATATCTCAAAACTTTTAAAGATTATAGATGTGAAAATTGGTATTTATAATCTCCTTTAAAAATAAAGAAACACGTATATTTTGTTTTCGGAAAATCCTAATAGGAAGGGTGGAAAAGGTTGAAGAAAGGGTCGAATGCCTTTCATGAGTCTACTTATATTCCAGAACCTGAAGATATTACAGACCTGAAAATTGGTGTTCGGGATCTCCTTTACAAAAGAAACACGTATTTTTTTTGGAAAATCCAATTAATGGGGGGGGGGGGGAAAGGAGGTGATTTTTTTATAATTTGTGTATCTATATCTCAAAATTTTTAAAGTTTATAGATGTAAAATTTGGTATTTAGAATCTCCTTTAAAAATAAAGAAACACGTATTCTTTTGTTTTCGGAAAGTTCCAATAGGAAGGGTGTAAAAGGGTGAATAATGGGTTGAATGCCTTTAACGAGGCTACTTATATTTAAGAACCTGCAGGTATTACAGACCTGAAAATTGGTATTTGGGACCTACTTTAAAAGTAAAGAAACACGTATTTTTTCGTTTTGGGAAAATCCAAATATTGGGGGGTGAATTTTTTAAAATGATTGTGTCTACATCTTAAAACTTTAAAATTTACAGATGTAAAAATTGGTAGTTAGAATCTCCTCTAAAAATAAAGGAACACGTTTTTTTTTTGTTTCCTGTAAATCCCAATAGGAGGGGTGTAAAAGGGTGAAAAATGGGTTGAATGCCTTTAATGAGGATACATATATGTAAGAAACGAATGATATTACAGAACTGAAAATTTGTATATGGGATCTCCTTTAAAAATAAAGAAACACGTATTTTTTAGTTTTTGGAAAATCCAATTAATGGCGGTTAAACAGGAGTGTCAAATTGGGGTGAATTTTTTGAAAGACTATATCTACAGAATATCTTGGAAACGTATAATGTTACAGACGTAAAAAGTGGGTGTTTGGAATCTCCTGTAAATGTAAAGAAACATAGGTGATTTGTTTTTGGAAACTCCACTTAAGGGGAACTCAAAATGGGTGAAATTTTAAAATGAGAATTGTTACAGTATATCTCAAAAACTTAACATGTTACAGAAGTGAAAAATTGTATTTTTTTTATCTCTATTAAACATAAAGAAACGTGTATTTTTAGTTTTCGGAAATATCACTTGTGTGGAAGGGGGGGGGGGGTGAAAGTGACTGAAAATGGTGTTGAATTCTTTTAATTATTCTACTGATATATCAAAAATGAAGATGTTACAGACGTGAAATTTGATATTTTCAATCTGCTTTAAAAGTAAAGAAACACGTATTCTCTTAAATTCCAATGAAGCTGGGGGGGGGGGGGTTGAAAGAATTGAAAAATTAATTGGCTTAATTGTAAGAGAATACATTCATCTAATAAAAACTAAAGTTGTTACAGACGTGAAAATTCGTATTTGGATCTCCTTTAGAAACAAAGAAAAACGCGTTTTGGTGGGGAAACCATCTTGGAGGGCGGGAGTGTAAAGGAGTTGAATTCCTTTCATGAGGACACATAAATCAAAAACTGAAGAAGTTAGAGTCGTGATAATTTGTATTTAGAAGATCCTTTACTATTAAAGAAACAAGTATTTTTTGCGGGTAAGTTCACTTAGGGGGGGGGGGGGGGAAGTAGTGTGAAATGAAGTGAAAAAAGTAAATTACTTTTATGGGGATACTTATATCTCAAAACTGAAGGTAATAGACGTGAACATTGGTGTTTGGAATCTCCCTTAAACATAAAGAAACTAGCCTTCTCTTAATTATTTTTTTTTGGGGTGGGGGTGGCGGTAAATAAACTTAACGGCGGTGGGGTGTAGAAGGAGGTGTATCCAATTGATTTTACTGTTATTAATGTACTTATAGGGATCCTCCGTTGCTCAGGCGACACAGCGCCGGCCTCTCACAGCTGGGTTCCGTGGTTCAAATCCCGGTCACTCCATGTGACATTCGTGCTGGACAAAACGGAGGCGGGACAGGTTTTTCTCCGGATTCTCCGGTTTTCCCTGTCATCGGCCATACCAGCATCACATAATAGTAATAACATAAAATAATAATAATAATAATAATAATAATAATAATAATAATAATAATAATAATAATAATAATAATAATAATAATGTTCCGGGCCGTCGTCAATTGTGCGGACCGCGCTGGTAACGGCTCCTGGACGGGTAATGACTAAGAATGCAGTCCGGCCGCGGGTTCAGTGCCGCCAAGGCACCCAATATGACACCACGCCGGATCTCCTGAAGGATTTTATCCATATTAAAAATGATGAAAGGAAAAGATGGCAAAGATTTACGGACCCAACTGACCAGGAGGAATACCTGAGCCTAGCCCGGGAAGTACGAAATCCATTGCTGGAAAGGAAGATTGAAAAATGGGAGGAAACTTGCTGTAAAATAATAGAAAACGAGTCAGATCGCGAATTTCGGCGGATTATATATCTAAAACAATAAGCATTCAATTATAAATTTCAGTATAATACCGTAGCGAAGCACGGGTATCTTGCTAGTTTTATATATATATAGATTTCGTCTCCTACTTGTTCCCCCTCTGAAAGTTGTAACGGTCGTCGGCAGGGCAGAATCATTCCCTTGTGAAAATTGAATCATGCATTTGTTTGGCATCATTGCTGGGAGATCAATTTCAGTGGCTCAGAAGGTCTTCTTTCCTAGGGTACTGGGTTCCATCCTAGCTAAGGTCAGTAGCGTAGGAAGATGTTCTAAGGTTACGGGGCGAAATTCCGATGACCCAGCACCTGCTAAAACCATCAGTATTTAGAATAGACATTAAACAACATGATTATTGGTTGGGAAATTATATAAATAGTAACATACCGTACTCAAACTTCTATGGGAATTTTATTTTAGTAATAATTTAGGATTTTATTAATTCATAGATCTTAAAAGAGAGGAAACCTAAATAAAACATTAGCTGCCTGAAGGCTGTATTTATTTTCCCATTCTATTCCAATTACGCATTTACAATGAATAAATGAGGGAAAAAGAAATAAATTTACCCTTATCGAAACTGTTGAAGGTAAAACGGCGATAGTTGCGCAAGTAAGGTCTTTCTTGAGTCATACGGAACGCCGATTCCACACCATGGTCCTTTTTATTCATCTTGTCTTGCAACAAAATTATGATTATGATAATGATGATGATTATAATGATTATAATGATTATTATTATTATTATTATTATTATTATTATTATTATTATTATTATTATTATTATTATTAATATTACGGGAATATCGTGGAACGCAGAGGTGTAGGAAGGTGCTGGGGTGAACGGGTGGACAGAGAAAAGATTGGAGCATAATTTAAAACCCTAAACTTTGAAGTTTATTTTTTCCTTTTTTTGACCTTAAACTTTGATAAACAACACGATAAACAACAACAACAACAATTCAGGAGCTTGTCGGCTCAAATAACAGGAATGATCAAAGTTCAGGTACGCAATAACTTGGAAAATGAGCTTGTGGCTCCAATGTTACATTATTAAAAAAGAGTACCATTACTCCATTCATTTAATACTCTAGGAGACTGCGCTCCAAAACTTAATACAATCTAGCCTCACCAAGACACAATTTTTTAATCAAAATTTTACATTAGGTCATTACAAAATACGTTCACTGTCTAACCCGTTCGACAGTCTAATTCACACTTTACTATGAACAGTTAGAAATTGAACAGGGGCAATATGGGCCCATACTGAATTACCTTGGAGGTCAAAAGACAGGGCTTGAGATATCGGCCGAAAACACTTGCACTCCTTTGAAAATACACTCTGAAACACTTAAAATCCTATGTAAGCTTATAGCCCTAAGTTACAGAGGCTAAGTATATACTACAGAGGGTGACTTGATCGAGAAATAAAAAAAAATCTAGTTGCTTTACGACGCACCGACACATATAGGCTTTAGAGCGACGATGGGACAGGAAAGGCCTAGAAGTGGGAAGGAAGTGGCCGTGGCCTTAATTAAGGTACAGCCCCAGCATTTGCCTGGTATGAAAGTGGGAAACCACGGAAAACCATCTACAGGGCTGCCGACAGTGGGGTTCAAACCCACTATCTCCCGGATGCGAGCTCACTGCTGCGCGTTCCTAACCGCACGGCCAACCCGCCCGGTGAGAAAAACATTAATTCCAAAAGAAGAGATAATTTTTTAAGTTTTACGAAATCGTAGTCACCCCTATACTAAGCTGAATGGGAATTAAAACTGGGTGAACACTATATATTCCCTAATATACATTTTGCAGAACAGGGATTTGAATCAAGCCCTAAGACTTGCTTGAGAATTTACATTTAAAAGATGATATTGAACTTTAGAAATTTACATTGAGAAATAATTTTGCAACCTTCCCCTCAACTCAGCTATCAGAAACTATCACATATTTAAAAGATGTCTGCATTTACTTTGAGCTTGTGGGTCTTCCGGCGGCGGGCAAAGTTTACCCTTGCCTCCACTCCGTACGCACTCTAGACCTCAAACTGGAGCAACGAAAAGACCACATGGCCCAAGAACTCCCAGCTTTAATAGCAGAGGGGAAGGTTCCGGAATTTTGATTTGCGCATTCAAATAATATCCAAAAATTCTGATTGGCTAATAATTTCATGAAAAAGGAGGAGATAGCAGTGGTAGTAACATTCGAATACAAAAAGCAATCTACAAACATTTCAATTTTGTAAACTGAGAAATATCGAAAGCCATAGAAAATTAATTATCCATCCTCCCACAAGAGGGGCACATAAAGTTGATATTAGAGACATCTTAAGATTTAAGTCCAAACTTCTTCCAATACATAGTTCAAGGTTCACATTACAGATGGCCTTCTAAAAGGTGCTTAGTTTAAATGTACGGGCCAGCTGTACCTCCAGTACGGACCTCCACCCGCTAAAGTTTTTCACGGTTGGTACAGTTTTGAAATTTGAAGTTTAAGAAAATTAGAAAATTAGAGATCGAAGTTAGAAAATTTCTTGATGGACTGTGCATTCACAGGATATTTGAGTAAAATAATTATTGAAATATTTATGAAGTCGTAGATTTCCAGTCAGTTATGTCCAAGTTCGACCGCATGAGCGGCCGCCACTGACGAAGCTCGAATGGGGTCCCCCGGGCCCCTCAAGTACCCTGAGATAGCTCTCTCCCCCTACTTTGTGAGGGGTAGGCATGGTGATGGTCACTACGGACCAAATATCATAGTTCTGACCACTGATGCACTGGGCGGTTGTGGTAGAGCATCCCAGCCATTACCACAAATGATAGTGCCCAAGTTCGCCTTAGTTCGCCGGTACGAGGCGGGCCGTTACCCCGCGCCGGCACCTCTCGCCTGTTGTTACAACGCGGCTTCTGATGACATCAGTGCACTGTAACAATTATTTACTTGGCCAGAGTAAATTATTTTCTGGACAGTGTACCACTTTCTTATATTGGTTGGCAGTTAAGTTTGGCGGCATACAGGGCGTGTGCACGGAATTTGGTGCTCAGGGTTGGAGGCAGGCGGAAGCTAATGGGCGACAGGAAAAAAATGTTGAAGGGAAGGGTTTAAAAGAGGCAGAAAAATATTTTTCAGTTAGAACCATATTTACAATTCTACATCATTGACAGGCACAGAAGGCCTCCTCTTTTAAAATTACTTATAAGAAACTTAATACTCTGAGCACTTAAAGAATTGGTAATACCATCACTTGGTGGCCTATAGTGAAAGCCACAGATTTTATACCGGTTCTACCTAGGACAGATTAACCCTAAAATCCCTCTCTGTGTGCGAATTGCTCACCAAGAGGGTGAACGCGGTTAGAAAATCAAGAATTATGCACGTTCCATGAAATCTGGGGGCAAGCTTGCCTGCAGGAACGAAATTTTTTACGATGACTTAGTCTCCAGGCTTTAAATTGGTGGGTCTCCGTCCACGATCATACCCCTCTTTCAGTTTCTCACGAGAAGCTTTAAGGTTACTTTTGGCCTTTCTCAACATATTCCTGATATTATCAGGGTCTATTGTCTCGGGAAAAATCTCATTGATTGACCACAAGTTGGACAACGAAATCTCAGGAGCGAACATAAATATAAGATATGCGGGTGGAAACTTGTGTGACTCGTGAACCCCCGAGTTGAATGAAAAAGGTAGCCAATGCAGTGAGTATTCCATCGAGAATAGTCTTTATGATGAAAAGCAATCAAGGCAGATCGAAAATTACGGTTAACACTGCCAGCTAGAGATAGTTGTGGGTGATAGGCTGACGTTGTTACATGTGAGATGGATAGATCAAAACAGAATTTTCGAAAAAAATTAGAGGTGAATGTCTTGGTATTGTCAGACCATCTACACACACACAAGGATGAATTTGTTCCCGTTCTCCTTACATTGACGTCGGCTTGCTAACCGAACGAGATTCACAAACTTAAACATTTCCGTAATTTGGCCGTCCATGCTCTTCCAGATAAACATTTCTCTAATTTTTCCCCAGTTTTGCAGATGCCTATATGCCCTCCTAATGAGGTTTCCTGTAAATACTCGAATATCGTAGGCACAAGAACAACCGGAACTACAATTCTCATCTGTTGCTCATGCCTTTAAGGACAACATGGAACCCCCTTCCTCAGAACGTAAGGTACAACATGTTCCCCTGAAGAAAGGGTTTACATAATGGGAGCCAGCACTAGATCATCACTTTAATATTTTTCAATGTCACGGAATAACATAGGGGCATCAGTCAAAATGGCACTTTCATTAGGAGGTATGGAAATAGAAGGAGAAAAACTTTCCTCCGGGTCAATGGAATCAACCTCGCCGGAAAATATACGGCTTCACCCATTTGCGACAACATTCTCGGATCCCCGAATCTGTCGCACGTCAAATTGAAACGCCAAAATTCTAATAGCCCGAAAGGTTATTTGCCCTGTACATCGGGCCCTAGCCAAAACCCAGCTCAGAGCCTGATTGTCGGTTTCTAATTCGAACTTAGCATTTTCATGATAAAGGCGGAATATTTCCAAGGCAAACAAGACAGCTAGTTCTTCTAATTCGTATATGGAGCACTTGGATTCTTGAGCCGATAGGGTCCTAGACTCGTAGGCAATTGGCCGCCTTCTGAATACATATTCTTGAAGAAGGAGAGCAGCGACCGCAGATGACGAAGCGTCTGTCTGAACAATGAATTTCTTAGAGAAATCTGGCGTATCTAGGATTGGGGCGTTACAGAGAGCTAACTTCAAGTATTCAAACGCAGTTTGCTGCACTGACCTCCATTCAAACTTGATACCTTTTCTACGGAGGAGTTAAAGGGGCGCCACACTCTTAGCAAAGTTGGGAAAACATTTCCTGAAGAAATTCACCATGGCGATGAATCTAGAAATCCTTTTGGAGGCTTTAAGTCACGGGTTGCCTGCGTTCTGGAATTATCGATTGAAACTCCGTTAGGTGACACAATATGCCCTAAAAAGGACATAAATGACTTATCAAAAGGTACCTGAGACAACTTGACTGTCAATCCAGCCGTAGGAATGTGATTTAGGACTTCTTCTAGATGTGGTAAGTGTTCGTCAAAGTTTTCAGAGAAAATCACATCATCTAGATAATGGTACAGCCATTCGAATTTGATGTCGGAGAAGATCCTATCTAGCAGTCCAGTTAAGAACAGCCGCGCCGGTGGGGAGACCGAAAGGCATACGGTTGTATTCGTACAAGTTCCAATCGGTAGCAAAAACATTCAGGTGTTTCGATTCTTTCGCCAGAAGTATCTGGTTATATGCTTGATTAAGATCTAGGATGGTGAAGTACTTAGCCTTACGAAACCAGGACAAACATGAATGCAAATCAAGTAGGGGTACTGTTTGCAATAAAACCTTACGGTTTAACGCCCTCTAATCAATAACTGGCCTGAAGCCGTGTTGAGGTTTCGGTACAAGAAATATGGGCGATGAATAGGCTACTTTGAAGGCTGAATGATACCATTCTTCAACATTTGATCTATAATTTCCTTAAGGGCTTTCATTTTAGGAGGAGATAGCCAATATGGAGTAAAACTTACAGAGACCGAATCCTTTACCTCGACCTCATAATCGATTAAATCAGTAACACAAAGGGTTTCTGAAAATATATCCGGAAATGACTAACATAACTTGCGAATACAATCAGCCTGATCCTCCGGTAGATGTCTAACGTCTAACGGCATCTCACTCTGGGTAGGCGAAATCACAGGAGATGATGCAGTGTTACATTTTAAAAGGGGAACATGGAAATTACTTTTGAATTTGAATGTGCAAGACTTACTATGAAGATCGAGCACTAGACCAGAATGTGATATGAATTCCGCCCCTAATATCACAGGGCATGACAAATGCTTGGCAACAAACTACTTAAACTTCCAAGTAAATTTGAAAATGTGAATTTTAGCACGAATAAATCCTAAAATTTCTGAAGATGAACAATTCGCCGAAACACATTTAACAGAAGAAAAACTATAATCAGGAAATTTACAACAAAATTTCCATTTGAAATACCAATCTTCAGCAATAATAGAGCTAACATTTCGTGAGTCGAACAGAGCCGTGACTGGTTCATTATTTACCTCTATTTTGAGGACGGGCAGAAATGCTGGGTTCCCAGAGGCGATTGTGAGACATTCCCTCAGACCTTAAAAATGTATTAAATGGTCTTTCCTCCTCAGAGAGTTCGGTGTCCGACCTGACTTGGGCTGAGCCTCGAGAAGCAGAAGATGGTGACTCAGCAGGGCTCGCTGTCACTGCCTATCGCCTTTGTTAGCGGAGGCAGCACTAGAAGTAGAACAGGAAAGTGTGCTGTTAGATGAAATGCAGCTTCTCGTGAGATGTGAAAATGATCCACGCTTAAAACATCCCTGGGATTGCCGTGCTCCATTCCTAGTTCCATTAGATTTCACGAAATGACACTTATGTCGAGGATGGTCCGCCGATACACACGCATAACATCTGTGGGGAGAGAAGATTCGGCGAGGTGGTGGCCGAGAACTGTTATATGATGGCGGAGGCTCGCCAGCGACTCGTAAGATGTCGGCGTACCTAACTCCCTCCGCGTACACTGCCATAGCCTCGAGTTCTGAAAATGTTTGGGACCGAGAATCAAAATACAAATACGACCTCTAAGATGGAGAAAACCCTTCGACAACGGTCTGTACAAATTGCCATTCAGAGTAGTGGAGGTTCAACACCTTTGTATAAAATTCGATATCCTGGATGAAATCTGCCAGATTCTCGACTAGCCTTTGGACTCGGAAGTAGAATATTTGTAGTAGCGATGACATGGTTCTTGCAGAAATGAAGTTAGCTAAGAGATGGGCATGGAAAATTTCTACAGAACTTCTATCCGCCACGGCCTTTACAATTTTGTCGGAAAGGACACCAACAGTGTATGTGTAAATGATCCGTAAAATTTGGGAATTCATGATCCTGAAATTCCAAGAGAAAATTATAAAAGCAATTATATCATTAGTAGGGTTGACTGAAAACTTTAAAATTCCCTTAAGCAACATTGCTAATGGGTGAGGCAAACTACTGAAACCTGGTGTTATTATCGGAGATGGGGCTAGATGTTGAGGGGTTTCGAAAGCTGCGTTGCTGATGAAGAAGGATGGAAGTTGCTGTGGATGATTAATAACTTGTTCAGAATGGGCAGAAGTTTGTTGTGGGTGAACAGATTCCCCACTCTCAGAAGACTTATTAGGGTCCCCTTCAGATTGTACATTTACTGCGGGAAGATAGTCACCCTTTGAACTAGCAGCTTCAGACAACAATTGATTAACCTTATTAGATAACTCAGAAATATGTTCCACCAGAGTGTTAGCCATACTGGAATGATCCTCCTTAAGTTTCAGAGACAATAGGTCCCTCTCTCTACTGTAGAAATGGAATAACCTAGCTTGAACACGCTAAGGTTGATTTCCTGAGGGTTTAACTACTCCAGAAATGGCTGAGAACAGAGGCAAGATCAGTAATATTGGCAGTGATCGTGGATAAAGCCTCACCAACTTCCTTCTTCCCATGCACCGGAACACATATGGGAAACTCTAAAGACTCTTTAAGTCTAGCTGCGTCTGTTGCAACCGTGCCACTAGAATGGACCTTTCTAACAAAGAGTTCGTAAATTACTTCTTCCTTGCGCAGATACTACAGTGCTAGGACTTCTCTAGGAACAGACATAATGAACAAAAATGTGACAAAGTTTGGAAAAATCCGGAAACAGAAAATTTTTTAGAGTTTGATTTCAAATTCTATGAAAAGCCGTCAAAGGGGCTTTGTCCAGGCCCGTTCAACCACGCTCTGCTACCACCTGTTACGGAAATATCGTTTAACGCAGAGGTGTAAGAAAGGGCGGACAGAGAAGAGATCAGTGCATAATTTAAAACAAAAAAATTGTAGTGATATTTGTTTACTTGTTTCAAATTTAAACTTTCATAAACAATAACAACAATTCAGGAGCTCGCCGGCTCAAATGGTAGGAATTATCGAAGTTCAGGTACACAATAAGTTGTAGCAAGAGGTTGTTGCTCTATAGTTACATTATTCAGAAAAGAGCAGCATTGCTCCATTCAATTAATAGTGTAGGAGCCTGCGCTCCAAAACTTTTTACAATCTAGCCTCTCCAAGGCACAATTTTCTAATCAAAATTTTACAATAGATCTTCGCAAAACACTTTCACTCTCTAACCTGTTCGACAGTCTGATTCAGTTAGAAATTAAACAGGGGTAATAAGTGAACACACTAAATGGCCTTAGAGGAGAAAAGAAAAGGTTTTAGATATCGGTCGTAAACAAAATGCTAGGAGGCGAACACTTACACTCGTTTGAAAATACACTTTGAAACACTTTAAATCCTATCTGGGCTTATGGCCCTAATTTACAGAGGCTAAGCGTATCCTACACAGGGTGACTAGATGGAGAAAAATACTAATTCTAAAAGAAGAGATAAATTTTTAAGTTTACTAAATCGTAGTCACTCCAATAGGACGTTGAATGGGAATAAAAAGAGGGTAAACACTCTCTATTCCCTAATTTATATTTTGCCAACAGGGATTTGAATAATGTCTTAAGATTTGCTTGCGAGTTTACATTTAAAATATTGTATTGAACTTCAGAAATTTACATTGAGAAAGAATTTTGGAACTTCCCCCTCAAGTCCTCTATCAGAAATTATGACATATTTAAAAGATGTCCATCATTACCTTGAGCTGGTGGGTATTCCGATGGCGGGCGAGTTTTCCCCTGCCTCCACTACGTACACACTCTAGACCTCAAGACTGCAGTGATAAAAATACCACATGGCCCAACATTTCCCGGGTTTTATAGCAGAGGGGAAGGTTCCAGAACTCTCTAGGCCGAAGGCCTGTACACACCCTCAAATTTGATTGATGCATTCAATAAATATCCAAAATTTCTGATTGGCTAATAATTTCATGAAGAAGGAAGGGATAGCAGTGCTAGTAACCTTAAAACACAAACACTAATTTACAAACATATCAGTTTCAATTGTGTAAAGCTAGAAATATAGAAATTCCTTAGAAAATGAATTGTCCATCCTCCCACCAGAGGTGACACATAAAGTCGATAGTAGAGACATCTGAAGATTAAAGTTCAAACTTCTTCCAACACACAGTTCAAAGTTCACATTACAGATGGCCTCTTAAAAGGCGCTCAGTTTAAATATATGGGGCAGGTGTATCTCCGGTATTATTATTATTATTATTATTATTATTATTATTATTATTATTATTATTATTATTATTATTATTATTATTATTATTATTATTATTATTCTACTGCTTCTCCCACACCTTGTTCAACGAGGGTGCGAACTCTGTTCCACATGTTGATATGGACCTGTTTTATGGCTGGAAGCTCTTCCTGACGCAAAACCTATATGAAGGAATGTAATCACTTTTGCGTGTTCATGCGGTGGTTGGTACTGTGGCGTTCTGTCTGAATATAATGAGGAGAGTGCTGAAACATACACAAACAACCACTCCCCGAGCCAGAAGAATTAATCACACTCGATTCAAATCCTTGACTAAGCCGCCAATTGAAGCCGTGACCCTCTGAACCGAAGGTCTCAACGCCAATCATTCAGCCATGGAATCGGGTTATAATTATTTTTTAAAGGTAAAGCGCACAAATTTTGCATAGAGTTCAGAACAAAGTAGAATTACTGACATCACTCATTTTCACATCGGATCACAATAGAAGATCTCCGATCTGTACAAGTGAGTAGCCTACATGGTAACGGCTGCATTTCTCACCGCATAATTTACATTCGCAGGATTCGTCCAGGTCATGGAAGTACTTTGTATTACACGGCTTATGGTGGTATCCATGTACCGCCATCGAGTTAACAAAGTGTTGTAGGTCTCAGTTAGTGCTTGTCCATGTTCTGTTCATCATCGCCTGTGTTGTATAAAAGTCGATCCAGATTTCGTTTCTTTCCTTCACTCTGCTCTGCATTAGGTTTTTCCAGGCGTCTGTGAATGGAGTTCCTGGATGATGAAGGGCTCCTTGGCAAGTTCATATGCAGCCGAAACTTCACGTATTTCCATATCCCCCAGCTAGCTTTCAGAAGACACGATGTACCCGCTTCGATAGTCCTCAAGTCCGCCACAGTCAGCTTCTCTCAGATTACTTCTAGCCCGTACGTGGCGATGGGAGCTATTTTCGCGTCAAGTAGTCTCATAGCTGTTCCCAGTGAAAGCTTCGAGATTTTTAATATCATATATATGGATTTGGTTATCGCCGTTGCTGGAGACTTTATGTGGGCTCTGTAGACTATAGCTGCTGTTTGTAATATCAATCCTTGATATGTGATTGCATGTACTGACTTGAGGGAATTTGATCCTAGGTAAACCTCGTCACTAGCTGCTTCTCTGTCTCCTTTCAGAAACGTCATTTGCACAGTCATTATAATCTGATATCAGAGGCTGTGGACTCCGTCAAGAAAGCCAGACAATAGACCGAGAAGAATGTTGCCGAAACGACCACATGAACTCCCAAATCTCATCTTCTTCGAAGCAATAGTCCTGTCAGACATAGTATGTAAACTGTACGTGCTACGGTTTGTTTCTAGTATTAATTTCATCGTAAACGCTATAGAACAAACTTAATATCGAGCCCGCAACCTCTAGGTGGAAGTAAAGTTACTCCTACGCTGCCAGTGTTTGCCACGATTTAACTAATCACAAGTGAATAATAACATGCTGTCTCGAGTGACTGAATTACCATACCCACGGATCACTCAGACTGACGTTTAAGACAGTGCAGTGAAAGTCACTCGAGGTATACTGTATTGGCAACTGTTGAGGTCACAGATCTGTAAACAGGGACATCGTCACGAAGTCAAATGAGGACAGCTGCAGGATACTGACCTCTTGTGTATCTAATTAAACAGGAATGCAAAACTGGACAGATCCAGGGAGGGCTGTGTCACTCGTTCACAACTCGCGCGAAAGTGCAATTAGAGTGTATAGGGAGCCATGAATGTTAAATCCGTTTGTGAGCTGCCGGAGAAGGAGACTGTTGTTCAGGGAGACTAAACGCTTTGCCATCACACATTCATCGAATGTTTACTACCGGCTCCACAACTGATTTTGTGATCACATTTTTTTGCTAGTTGCTTTACGTCGCACCGACACAGATAGGTTTTATGACGACGATGGGACAGGAAAGGCCTAGGAATGGGAAGGAAGGGGCCGTGCCCTTAATTAAGGTACAGCCGAAGTATTTGCCTGGTGTGAAAACGGGAAAACACGGAAAACCATATTCAGGGCTGCCGACAGTGGGGTTCGAACCCACTATATCCCGGATGCGATCTCACAGCTGCACGCATGATCACTTTTAATTTACAAAAGAAAATTTTTATAACTGACAGGTTCTTCAGCCAGCTGAAACTGATTTGAAAAAATAAATGTATAAATTGCCTAAAAATGAAAGCATATGCTGACAGAATTATACCTAAGAAAGAAATTATATGTAGCGAAAATGATATAACAAAAAATTACCGGTGTCATAGGCAGCCCCTTAAATTCTCACTAAGAACTCCTACATAGTTCATAGAACACTTTTAAAACGATATTAATAATAATAATAATAATAATAATAATAATAATAATAATAATAATGAGCAGCAGAGATACTTGAACTAACTAGAACTGGAGACCTCGAAAAACTAGAGAAAGTTGAAAGAAGAATTTTGAGAAAAATACTAGGAGCTAAAGAAATAATAATGCAGAATACAGGTTAAGCCAAACAGAGAGCTCTATTTGAAAATTGAAAATGTAACTGATGTAATAAGGAATAGAAGACTACGGTTTTTGAAAACATTTATAGAATGGAAAGCAACAGAATAACTAAACAGATCTTCAATTTATTGAACAGTTACAAAAACAAACCCACATGGTTTATTGAAAAAGAAAAACGATGTGAAGAATGCTGGAATTAAAACAAACACAACAGAAAACAGAAATTTTTTAGATAAATAACTCAAAAGGCAGGATTTCAGGTGAGGGAGAAACCGACAACTAGAAAAACGTGAACTCAAGACGAGAAAGAACGACACTCTCAAAGGATGAAGGAAATTTGGAAGCAAAGGAAATAGAATACAGTGAAAAATATCCAATATTTAAACGGTGGCGCCTAAATGTTCCGCGTTGGCAGATAAACATACATTTTTCATGAAACAAGATCCTGATTTGGAGAGAATATATTTTTCCCTTCAGTCTTTAATTCGATTGCATCAGTACAATGTCAGAGTTGGTCAAGTGGTTTTAGTTCTGGCCAGTTTAAATGAAAAATACGAATAGAGGAGGAAAACAAATTCTTCAGTACTTCTCGTTTTTCTTTTCTAGTCTTTCATTAAAGGACATTTTATCTTCAAAATTTTCCTGGGATTGAGGTTATTTACAATTTTTTTCAGCAATGTTGCAATTGATCATCAATAAACGTAAATCTAACAGGTTACTGTTGAAACAGTACCTCAGTGACGAGGCTTTCCAGGTCAAAATTAGTGTGAAATGCAACACCCACCCACAAGGCAGCATTTTTCATTTGTGTACTCAGGAGTATCCTATGATAACGTTACTGTTTTAAAGTCCCAGTAACAAATTTTGACGGTTTTTGAAAACGATGAAGTGATGGAATTTTGTCTCGCAGGAGTTCTTTCACTTGAAAGTAATCCTGCTGAGAAGAGGCTGACGTATTTGATCATTTTGAAATCGAACCTGGAAAGTCAGAAGTCAGAAGGCTAGCGCCTTAACTGTCTGAGGCCATCAGCTCGGCACAGGGGTATCCAATGCTATCATTGCAGGTTCATGTATAGATAAATGTTTAAAGCAGAGGAAGAGTCCGTTTGGAACTCCATATCGTACGATGCCGGTGACACATCCGGAGTTCTATAAAGGAATGACAGCACAGTTCATATTTTCAGCTTTTTCTTGGTCCTTTCATGCACTGAGCAATGCAATTATTCCTCCCTCGATAACGTGTTGGATGGAAAATATGTATTCTATATAGAAATTTTATTTTACAGCGATCCATAACCTTTTATTTGTTCACAATTTGCTTCACGTCACACGGACACAGACGATGGGATAGGAAAGGCCTAGCAGAAGGAAGGAAGCAGCCGTGCCCTTTATTAAGGAACAGCCCAAGCATTAGCCTGATGTGAAAATGGCAAACAACGGAGAACCATCTTCAGGGCTGCCGACAGTGGGGTTCGAACCCACTATCTACTGGATGCAAGCTCACAGCTGCGCGGCCCTAATCGTACGGCTAACTCGCCCGGTAAAATACATTTTATACACTCTTAAGCATACCTTATCCGTAAGAAATACCTAGAAATAACCTACAAGCCGGATGGAAGGAGAATTTCCTGGTGTAATGTTACTAGGATAGAATTGCTCTATGTGACGTCTCATCTAAAGTAACCCAACACCTTGAAGGATAAAACATGCAAGTTTAACGTACTTATACAAAGTTGTAATGTATAGGCATTCTTTATAGAAAGATTCAACAGAAAGTAATATTCGATATTAACTGCGCAGTGATAACTGATTAAACTGAGTTTCTATCGTTTACCTACTTCGCTTTATGAGCAAGTTCCATTCTGAATCTAAAAGGAATGAAAGGGATGCAAGAAAAGCCGGCACTCTAAAAGATCATTTCTTCATTCCTTCAGTTCGTCTTTTACCAACTTCCTGACTTCTCAATATAACATAAGATGAAGGAGAGCAATTTCTGGCAAGCATCTTCCTCGTTTCCATGTAATTCCCATATAAGAACGGCTCTGCCTCTTAGGAGTTGGAAATGCTAAATGGATGTGTATTCCTTTCAATTCCGAAAGATTGCATTTGAGAAAATGAATCTCTATATGATATTTCTTTACTGTTTAGGTAAAAGTGTTCCTTCTGTATTATTGAACTAGCAATCCCCACGGCTCCGCTCGTGACTCGCTTTGAAGTCAGACAATTCAATTTGTGCACTGTTGATAACAATAGTGAACAGTTCAATAACAAAGTACATTTCGATTAGCTTGGTCGAGCGTTACCCCTAACTTCCATCTCAATCTCACTCACTCACTTACTGACGCTCTCAACGGGTGAGTTGGCCGTCCGGATAGGGGCGGGTGGCTGTGAGCTTGCATCTGTGAGATAGTGGGTTCGAACCTCACTGCCGGTAGCCTGAAGATGGTTTTCCGTGGTTTCCTTTTTTCCATATCAGGCAGATGCTGGAGATGTACCTTAATTAAGGCCACGGCCGCTTCCTTCCCACTCCTAGGCCTTTCCTATCCGTTCATCGCCATCAGATCTATCTGTGTTGGTGCGACGTAAAGCCAATTATTAAAAAAAACTCTCTCTCTCTCCCTCATAGAGTGGATGAATCCTGGTTTTGCACCACCAAGTGGACACAAATAGCGATAGTAACCCTTAATCAAACTAGCAGTACCGCACTTTACTTGCGACTGCCCTGGGCCGCATTGTCAAAATCCTCTCTTAACACGATAAAAAGTTATTTTATACAGAGTGTAATTGAAGTAAAGTGTGTCATTTGAACTGGTGGTGGAGGAGGGTATTCTAGGGAAACATCTCCAACATTTTTCATCGCATCATGGTCAGTGTAAGAGAAAATAAATCACAAAACTTCAGTCAATATATTTGAGAAGTCAATAGGCTCTGAATACTCCCCTCTGCGAAACATATCGTAAACACAACCTCGATTTCTCCAGGTCGCCCTCCCCTCCACGGCTGTGCAATATAGGTTAATGTGTCTCGAGGTCAGTGCACTGCGACCTGCAGACGAGCTCTGAGCAGAGGCGAAATGGCTTTGCCAAACTACGAAATGTGCGATATGATTTTAATTTATGGTGAGGCACGTTCTAAGAGCGCAAGTGCGGGATGAATGTAAGGGAACCTTTTTTCCAACCAAGAATACCCACGAATCGGGCTTGGGTCGCTATTATTCAGAGATTTTCACACAACACGGCTGATTATTGTGTACTTTTAAACCACAATCAATCAATCAATCAATCAATCAATCAATCAATCAATCAATCAATCAATCAATCAATCAATCAATCAATCAATCAATCAATCAATCAATCAATCAATCAATCAATCAATCAATCAATCAATCAGACTTCCACACTTACTAGGTAGGCGACACTGTGTTATTAGTGGTCCAAATATCCCAATCGTTTAGGCTGGTGTAGAACAACTTGTTTACGTAGGGTTGTTATAAGACGACAATAGCAGTGCTCGTCTTGTACAGTCCCTACGTAAACATAAATTGCTGTTCTTATGCTTGGATTACGCAACAATTTCCACTCAGCGACCTTGCTCCGGTTCGAAACTGCTGCCTGAAGAGTTACTGAAAACGTAAAAATGATGACGTTTTTTATATTTAATTTTAAGTACAAAGATAGCTGACCATTTTTTCACATTAGTTGCCTACAATAGTCAATTCTATGCTTTTTTTGACGGGCTACCTTATTTCAAGTACACCCGGTGTATTGACGTGTTTTAGTCCGCCTCCGTAGCGTAACGGTTAGTGTTATAAGCTGCCATCCAAGAGGCCCGAGTTCGATTCCCGGCACTGCGAGAAATTTAAGGACGGCAGGAGGGCTGGTATGTTGCTGAAATGGTGCATGCAGCTCACGTTTATTGGGGGTGTGCCTGAAAAGAACTGCACACATCGGGCTGAGGATACCAATTTCCTTTTTTTATGGGACGTTGAATTTTAAATACTGCATGCATGTTCGTTTCTTAAGAAGACTGCAAGTACTAACATGAGCTGAAAGACATAAGGGAATATTTTCCTGGAAAACAGATATAGGAAGAAAATGCATATGAATGAACATTCAGTTTTAAAAATATCTTTATACACCCCGTGGGCTCTACTTTAATAGCACGAACGGATGAGGCGACATATTTACTTGTAAGTGTCCCCGATTCACACATCTTTCCGGCACAAGTTCAGAAACGGATTCCTCAAACACTATAGAGAGAAGAAAAGGAATGACAACATGAATTGGGAAATTCGTAATTCGAGAGTTATCTGACCTTCTCGTTAGTTCATAATCAACAGCAATCAAATACAAGACATTGTTTAAGTGTCCCCTAAGATGAAACTTCAGCGGGGGGAAGAGGTAGGGTTTAAGTCAGGAAAGTTTCGTAGCCAAACAAATTGGTCCAGCTTTACCTATCCAGCTCCCAGAGTAATAAGAATTGAAGTGCCTGCGAGCATGAAGGGTGAAATATGTAGGAGCATCATCAAGCAAGAAGTACAGCTGCCGACTGGATGGTTGTGAAATACGCTAGTGTCCAAAAGTTAAGCATAAGTTACGAGTAAGCAGGGCAACAGGAAATGGACCGCATCGCACGACATATGCACCTACCAACCGTATGTGTTCTCTCTCTCTATAGGAAAGGAGTGTTTCCTGCTTTGACTAGCGGCGTAACCGCAAGGTGAACACAGACAGTGCCTGCACCCCATATTCCCTCAGTCGTGTTTGCCCTGTCATAGTGTACGGAGTGTAGCCTCGTGGTGAACGTGAAAACATAATGGCGCAATGACGCCATTTCGACCCCATTTTGCAGGGTAGAATACTCAGCCGCCCGGAAGGAGGCCAGACATGGACAGAAGTCGACGTATCCTTGAATGTGCCACAACGTGTCATTTACAGGCTTTGGAGACGATTTAGAGACACAAGAGATGTTAGTCGTAGACCAGTATCAGGTCGCCCAAGGGTAACCACCCCACAGCAGGACCGATATCTGGCCTTAACTGCCCGACGAAATCGGAGCGCACCTGCAAGGCAATTGTCGGCGGAGCTTACAGCCGTTTCAGGGGTTGCCGTTTCCCGGCAAATTGTGTACCGGAGGCCCAGAACATCAGGGCTGTTTGCCCGAAGTCAAGCGGTGTGCGTCCCGCTCACTCCAGCACACAGACGAGCCCGTTTAGAATACTGTGGAGCCGTCAACATCGAAAGTCGACCATGAATAATGGAAGCATGTGCTCTTCACAGATGAAACCCGCTTCAGTTTGCAGAACGTTTCCCGTCGCACATTGATCTGGAGAGACCCAGGTAGCGGATATAAACACAGGAACATCATGGAACGTGACGAGTTTGGTGGTGGTGACGTCATGGTGTGGAGCGGCATCATGTTGAATGGCCGTACGGACCTGCACATCTTCATGGGTGGTCCGAGGAATACTGTTAACGCTCGGAGATACAAGGATGAAGTACTGAGACCACATGTTCGACTCTTCAGAGGTTCGGTTGGTCCAGAATTCCTCTTAATGGACGACAATGCCCGATCGCACCGCGCTGCTCTGGTGGATGAAATTCTGGCTGGGGAAGATATTCATCGCATGGGCTGGCCAGCGAGGTCTGCGGATCTGAATCCTATAGAATATGCCTGGGATGCATTGGAGAGGAAAATTGCATCCCGACATCCTCCATCATGGACCCTTCAAGACCTTCGCATAGCCCTTTCGGAGGAATGGGATCGACAGCCACAGGAGCTATTGGACCATTTGATAGAGAGCATGCCACGTCGCTGCGAAGCATGTGTGGCCGTTAGGGGTAAACAAACACCCTATTGACAGCATATTTTTTTGTGGAAGACATTGCCAAGTTTTGTTAGTTGTTGTCAAAGTTGTACCTTACTTATAACAACCTTTCTGACACTGTTTTTTTTTTTTTTTTGGACAAGTTGTGTGATTCAGCTTTCGTTTGTTCATCAATCCCTCTGTCATTCCTATCAGGTGGTATGGCCTCGTTTAGTGATTATGCTTAACTTTTGGATCTAGTCCCGGTCTAGAAAGCCAAGAATAACGGCCGAGAGGATTCGTCGTGATGACCACACGACACCTCGTTATCTGCAGTCCTTCGGACTGAACAGCGGTCGCTTTGTAAGCCAAGGCCCTTCAAGGGCTGTAGTGCCATGGGGGGTAATCAGGCAATTTAGTAGGCTACGCAAAAAATCTGTGTGGTTCTGCCAGAAAGCCTGTCCGGGTGAATGCAGAGTCCTAACAAGTAATCAGCAGGAACTGGAGGGCACAGGATGTCATGTGCCGAGGCAGATCAGCCCCACATCAAATTACTCGCAACGTGATTAGTAGGTTTCACATTTTCTCACCAGGCAACTGCTGGGGCTGTACCTTAATTAAGGCTACGGCCACTTCCTTCCCACTCCTAGCCCTTTCCTGTCCCATCGTCACCATAAGACCTATCTGTGTCGGTGCGACGTAAAGCAACTAGCAAGAAAATCCACTCCAAATCTCTGTCTTCGCAATTCAGGGCCTTAAAAAGATATGTGCCGCAGGGATTATTATTATTATTATTATTATTATTATTATTATTATTATTATTATTATTATTATTATTATTATTATTACGCACAAGGGCAGTAGATTAGAAGAAGCGGCAGTGCCTAGGATACTTGGCAAAATGACCACAACAGAAAACTTTCTCTTTCCTGCAGTTTCTTTCTTAAACAACCAACAATGACAACAATAATGATGCATTACACATGAAATGGATAAATATTTAGAAAGGGTGTTAACAAGTATCTTACAGTACAATTGAAGCTTTAAAGCTCCGTTAATAGCCGGGGAGTATGAGATCCCAATTTTCAAGACTTATTAGCCATTACCATGGTAAGACAAATCTTTGGTATATCGCACAACCTTATTGATAAATCCAGTTCAATTTACACCACCCAAAGATACCGAACTCCCCTTCAAAACCCTAAGGGCCTAGTACCAACATCAAGGGACCTCCTTAATTCATTCCTAGAGGGGAAAACTTTAACCTTAAAAGTGTACAGGCTTTTAGCTCATTGACACTCGCTGCCCTTATTTCACAGCGAAGCAACAAACTCAAACTTGGATCAGAAGGATCCACGTGAATAAGGATCAGAAGCTCGTACTACAAAGCCCAAAGTACTGTAACTTAAATGGAATGTTCAGTTGAAAATGGACCAATAACTAAATGAAGGGGATGCTGATCCCACCCAAGCAATCTGTTTCTTCTACCGCTTTACCTACCTCTGAGGGGTCGCTGGTGCCAACTGTGTCGCATATGTGGATTTGGCCCTGTTTTACGTACCGATGCCCTTCCTGACGCCAACACTATACGGAGGGACGTAATCACTATTGCATGCTTCTGTGGTGGGCGGTAGTGTAGTGTGTTGTCTGAATATGAAGATGAAAGTGTTGGAACAAACAGAAAACCCCGTCCCCGAGCCAAAAGAATTGATCACACGCAATTAAAATCCCCTATCCCGCCGTGAATGGAACCCGGGACCCTCTGAACTGAAGGCCTCAATGCTGACCATTCAGCCAGGGAGTCGGACGAACCTACTAAAGCAATCCCATACCATAATCACAATAAAGCCTAATGGGACAGAAGGAAGCAATACTATATTTTGGCAAAGGCCAGGAAAGTTAATGATCGAAAAGCTAGAAGGAAAATATTAAATTTAGGAAAGCTCAGTCACAATAACCAAAAATGAACAAGGAAACGAGGGTCCTCACCCGTGCTTCATTATGGCATGACTCCCGCTCGGGTATTTACACTCGTAGTTAGAAATTCCAGAAATCTACATTTTTCGAATTAAGTTTAATTACGAAAAATTTTACATAAAAATAAATTATCCGCGACACAACTCTAACCGTTACATGCTATTAGGGAGCGCTGGTATCTTACCGTCACTACACTCAAGTAAGTACACATGTTAGGATAAGTTTCTAGAGGCCTACCTTAAATGTTTCCCCACTACACCTGCTGGCTTATGTGAAGAAGGCCCTCAAAAGTCGACGCACTAATCAAGGTAGATCCAGAAGATCCAAGATCGGGTTTCTTTATAGTGGCGAGCTGGACCATGACTATTTCATTTATATTTGAAATGACAGTAAGGGCATTTGAAGAACAAAAGGAATGACCCAGAGAGTGCCAACCCCTAACGATTACAAATCCCCACTAAGGAGATTTCATTCCAAACCCCTAGGTGGAACCCCAAACAAAAGTACTGCCATCTGTTTACAAAACTCAGAATTATTTAGTTTTCTGAAAGTTCAGCTTGTCTCCACTAAACTTCACCATACACAGACCTTAAAGTATTGCCCGCCACTAAGGATGGGCTTTTCAGTTGGCGCAGTTATTATAATTATTTATTCTTTCTTCGATCTCGGCCACCTGTGGCCACGTGAATTAATTTAATGATTTTGTTCTCTCCTTGCCCTTATGTGTTTCCAGTATTTCTTCACGCTTTCACTATCCTCCATCCTCTTTTCCTCCATCCAGACTGATGTTCTTTTGTTCTCCCCTTTCTCCGAGTACCGCGTAACTCTTTAATCCCTTTCCTTAAAATAGCTATATACAATATCTCGCTGTTCTTATGAAACCTAGCTCAGCCATATCCTGTTTAACTCCGATGTACCATCGGATTTGTGCTTTGGGATTTTTATGGAAATCATCTTGTCATCTTCGTTAGCTTCTCTGGATTCATCCCGGCCAAATGGCCATACAGACAAATTCTCAATTGTTTATTATTGTTTTTATTGTAAATAAAATATATCAGGTATCACTCCCCTTTCCTTTACTTTCATTTAATTTCAATAGCTCATTAACGAGACCGGTAATCACATGACTACTTTCCTGAGTACCGAGCTCGATAGCTGCAGTCGCTTAAGTGCGGCCAGTATCCAGTATTCGGGAGATAGTGGTTTCGAACCCCACTGTCGGCAGCCCTGAAAATGGTTTTCCGTGGTTTCCCATTTTCACACCAGGCAAATGCTGGGGCTGTACCTTAATTAAGGCCACGGCCGCTTCCTTCTGACTCCTAGCCCTTCCCTGTCCCATCGTCGCCATAAGACCTGTCTGTGTCGGTGCGACGTGAAGCAACTAGCAAAAAAAAAAGAAAGAACTTTCCTGAGCTGAAAATCCGTCCCTTGCGAAGTAGAATAACACAGACAGGGTAGATCTAGACCAGACCAAATGCACAGTTTTGTGTGGTGTTAGGATGGAAATATCATCACGAAAAATAACTCGTTCACATGCTGAACACACCCTACTTTGCAGAAATGTATACGATCGTTGAGTTTATACAGTCGATAGCAGAATGAGTAATAGCGTAATTATTGGAGGCACACAAGATCCGGATAGGCTATATCTTGTTAGAGGTATTACTGAACAGAAAGTCTTCACCTCTTCTATCCTGTCTGTTTTCATACCAAGCTCGATAACTGCACTCGCTTAAGTGAGGCAGCATTCAGTGTTCGTGTTGGTGCGACGTAAAGCAACATGTAAGGAAAAAGTTTGTTTTCATTGCCTTTACAGTGGTTTTTGTTTGCTTCGCTTCTTAAGGTCTAAATTTTGTTTATTTGTTCATTTATTTAATTATCTATTCATTTATTCATTCACGTAGAAGGTTTCTAGGAAGATCTGCTTGACTTCAAGCAACACGTTGACAACGTTATCAACAGCTGCATAGCGAATGTGTGTATTCGGCTATGATCACAAACCATTGTTAAGTACAACTTCAGGGTGTAAAAAGTAAACCTATTTACACATTACACGTTTCGCTTAAATACTTGTGCATTTTGAACAATATGAAGGAAAATGATAATTGTATATTAGAATCGAACGGTAATAGTTGTAAGAATTGTAAGCAAACAGTGAAGATTTAATATTTATTTAATAACTAGCAAATGTACCCGTGCTTCGCTACGGTATTCTACATTGTATGCGGATATCGACGTAAATACTGTGCGCGCAGTAAATGAGATTGTTTAAAAATTGCATGTCCTTTAGCCTTATCCGAGAAATAGCAAGGGGAGGTCCCCATACGTTATTTCCAATGTAAAGTGAGGGTTGCGGAGTTGTGATGATAACGGCAGGCTCACTTGCCTACTGCCATTCACAATCGAGTTGGCAAGTTTACATTATAATTGCAGACCCCATTGCCTACTGCGTGGTCATAATCGATTTAGGTAGTTTTAGTTACAATGGCAGACCCATTTCCTACTTTCAGACAGATTACAGTTGAGGAGTTTTTATTATAATAGTAGGCAACTTCCCTACCACCAGTCAAAATTGAGTTGTGCAGTTATCATTATAATGACAGGCCCTTTTTACTGCTGCCAGCCAGCTTACTGCCAGTCACACAGAATTAGTGAGTTTCCATGAAAATAGCAGGCCACTATGCCTAATGCTAGTCAAATTTTAGATTGGAACATTTGTTTATAATAGCGGCCACCCTGGCCTAGAGCCAAACACAATAGGGTAGGGGACTTTCGAACAAAACTGCATGATCCCTTGCCTTCTGCAAGACAAATCGAGAAGTGAATTATTCATTAAAATGGTAGGCCCTCCTTACTAATGCAATTTACACAGGAGTTGAAGAAGGACCCGATTCCTACTGCAAGCAGTCAGTCAGTGTAGGGAGTACTGATTACAATAGCAGACACACCCTTTCTCGATCGCTACAAATCGACATCAATGAATATATATAGTTGGAAATACGAAAGTATATGCATGTTTACAATATTGCAGACCTTCATTTACAGATTAACTGCTGCTAAACGGTACGTCATATTGACAAAGGATTATACCGTAAGGCGCAGTATTTAGCGATCTAAATGGCTGGTCCTATGATATTTTCTCGCAACTCATCTATTCATAGGTCAGATTGAATGTGAAACGTTGAATAGGTTGAAATTTGTGTAAGATTATCTTACATTTCATTACTTTTCGGATAATTATGTGACATAGCATTTGGCTCACATATGGTTACTGGGTGGGCCAATGTTCATGCAGAGTTTGATCATACTATCTTTCCTGTAAGTGATAGAAGGTATGAATTATATATAGGTAAAGAGTCCGAATGTACTTAAAATCGAGAAATAGAGACGAATCTAACGTATAAGCGATACAGATACGACAAAAAGTCATAAGACCGAGGTTGAAGATCACTCCTAATTCAACGAAGATTGTGTCATCCGTTATGTGATAGGACTTCCGTTTATCACACGAAATACCTCGAAACGAAGTTCTGCACCATCAATAAAATAGCTTCCATATTTCGATATTCTTCGGGGATAAAAAATAAAAAATTAAAGATTTGTGAAGTTTTTCGTTCGTTACAGGTTGAAACGTATAATTTTACCAAATTTCAATTTTCTTGCTTGTCTGGCAGATTATGCTGCAATTTGGATTTTGGGCGAGGGGGTAAAAATTATGACTTTCAGAAAATTAAACCAAAAAATATGCAGACGATCATTATTACCCCTCAAACGGGTATCTGTACGAAAATTTCACCATAATAGTCAATGTACAGGCACACACAGTCGTTAGGATTTTATTTATATAGATAGATAAGGAATCTGCTCCACGTAAAACACATTTTGGCTACGTCCGCTGCAAAACCAACCGTTCATGATATCTCACTTATTAATCCTCCTGTCGAAAAATTCACATGAGAACAAAAGTTTTAGAAATGGATTTCCATTAAGGATTGTAGATTTCGATTAATTTCGGATGTGCATATTTTGAGGAAGTGCAAAATCATGGTTCCGGTTTCGGATAAACCCCCTGTAAATTTAGGTATTCAGAAATAATATTGGCCGTATAACCTACACAAGGACAGGTGGATTCTAAATATTAAGTTTGGTAGAAATATATTCAGTAGTTTTCAAGTTATAAAAACTCATACAATCAAACCGACAAACAGACACCAAAGTTAAGAAATATGCAGATGGTCATTAATACAACTGAAACGGATAACTGTACGGAAATTCCGCCAAAATTTCGTTGCGATTATATTTATATAGATGACAGATAAGCATGGGCACGTTTGAAAGTGCAAACCGTCATTTAGAGATTTACTGCTCCTAAACGGTACATCATTCCAACAAACGGTTTAAACCCTCAGACGTCCCTTTCATCGCTCTACATGTCTGATGTTAAAACATTTTCTCGTATCCTACATATTTATGGGTTCGATTGAGTTACGATATTTGAATGGGGTGAAATTTGGGTACATTTTCATCATTTTACATTAATTTTCACATACTTATGTTGAAGCTGGAATCATGAAATATGGTTCGCGTATAGCCATTTGTCGTGTCAATGTGCGTGCCAAATTCGATGACTCTACCTTTCCTATAAGTGTGTCAAACTAAGTAATGCACGTGTAAAAAGCACAAAATTTACGAACCATCGAAATATACAGCCAAATCTACCCTATAAGGGAGAGAGAGGGATACCACAAAATATAACAGGAACAAAGTTGTAGATCACTCGAAATTGAACGGAGATCGTGCCATCCGTTTTGTGATAGGACTTACCGTTTAGCAGCGAAATACCTCGAAACGAAGGTCTGCACCGTCATTAAATTGCCTTTATTTCGAAATTATTCGGCATAAAAAGTGAAATATTTAATGATCTTGGAAGTTTTCCGTAGGTTACCTGTTAAAACGTATAAATTTGCTTAATTTCAATTTTTCAGCTCGTGTGGCAGATTGTGAGGAAATCTTGATTTTGGGCGAGGGGGGGGGGGTAAAATTTAGGACTTCCAGGAAACTATCGCTGAAAAATATGCAGGTGGTTATTATTACCCCTTAAACGGAAAGACGTACGATAATTTCGCCAAAATAGTCAATGCACAGACACACGGTCGTCACGATATGATTTATCTAGATAGATAAGGAATCTGCTCCACGTATAACACCTTTTGGGCTATGTCCTCTAGACTTAGCCTGAAAACCGACCTTTCATGTTATCTCCCTTATTAATCCTCCCGTTGAAAATGCATATGAGAAAAAAATTAGAAACGGATTTCCAAACAGTTTGATCGATTTCCAGTCAGGTTGGTCTTGTACTTTTTATATTGTGGGGGAGTAATTTAATTTAATAGAGAAATGTGCACTGAAGTTTGAGCATTAAATAAATTTCACATTTCAGTCTTTGCTACAGTCTGTTATTGTCCTGGGAGAGTAAACATCACCATTTCCGTCCCCTATAAAACCCCCAGTCCATTCCGGGAATTTGAAATGGTATAAACCTTAAAACCTACCCTTGGAGGGGTGGATGCTAAATATAAAGTTTGGTTCAAATATCTCAGTAGTTTTGAAGTTGTAAGAAATACGCTTTACACGAACCGGCTCTTGCGTTAAGTCCGGTGGGACTTGTACCGAAAAACGGTCCGTTAATAATATCTCCGTTATTAATCACGGTATCGAAATGATGCACATGAGAAAAAAATGTTTAGAAATTAATTTCCATTAAGGCAGGTAGATTTCCATTAAATTTGGTTGTGTATATTTTGAGGGATTGCAAACTCACGGTTTCGGTTTCGTATAAACCCCCAGTTAGTTCAGGGATTTAGAAACAATATTTGCCCTAAAACCTACACAAGGACAGGTGGATTCTAAATATGAAGTTTGGTGGAAATACAGGGTGTTAGGTGTATACGTGCAGATATTAAGCTAGTCGGCTAAGAAAAATACATCTCATAATATATGCTATGTACTTTTTACCTTGTCCTATTAGTTTGCCCATAACTGAGCCAAATATTTCAGGACCTAATGTGTTTTGAACGGCCGTAACAGGATACGCCGGTGATGTCATTCTGTCCACGCGTAGCGGAAGTACAGTAGCCGAGTATAGGGCTTGTTGAACCTGTTTCTTATCGCAGGCCAACACATGTTGTTGTGCACTTCCCCTAAAGGCTTGGCAAGTAGAAGAGGATGACTCACGTGCCAGGTCACTTGCTGTACTCGAAAACCGGTGTAGGGTACTCTGTGTGAAAAGTACAAAGAATCCTTACAGTGACGTCGAAGATCCGTACAAGCACATACGTGCGAATCAAGTGTTGTGTATTTGTGTGCGATTTTTAAGACGTCAATGGCATTACTCAGTGATCCAAGCTGACAAAATGAAAGGAAATGGTTAATAAGTAAATGAAATATGGGCGCAACATTTCTGTGCTGTTATTGCGACAGTCTACGATGAATTTCTGACAATAGACAATGCGGGTTGTCTATGCTTATTCATAAACTTTTTAGGTCATTGAAAGGACGGTGGACACTGAAAGAAAAGGCTATAAGTATTCAGTGACATTGTTATTAATGAGACAAATTTCAAAAACCGTAGTTGCATCCATCGTGAACATTGCTCGAAGGAAAAAGACCTACTGTGGAATTGCCGCCGGGCATTTCTAATAGAAGGCTTATTCTTCTTTTTCCTAATCTGTTTACCCTCCAGGGTTGGTTTTTCATGGGACTCAGCAAGGGATCCCACCTCTACCGCCTCAAGGGTAGTGTCCTGGAGCGTGAGACATTGGATCGGGGATACAACTGGGGAGAATGACCAGTACCTCACACAGGTGGCCTCACCTGCTATGCTGAACAGGGGCCTTGCGGGGGTATGGGAAGATTGGAAAGGATAGACAAGGAAGAGGGAAGGAAGCGGCCGTGGCCTTAAGTTAGGTACCATCCCGGCATTTGCCTGGAGAAGGGGGGAACTACGGGAAACAACGCTCAGGATGGCTGAGGTGGGAATCGGACCACCTCTACTCATTTGACCTCCCGAGGCTAAGTGGACCCCGTTCCAGCCCTCGTACCACTTTTCAAATTTCTTGTCAGAGCTGGAAATCGAACCCGAGCTTCGGGGGTGGCAGCTAATCACACTAACTACTGCACCACAGAGGCGGACGGAAGGCTTATTACTGAACAGTAAGTACCGATAGGTAAAATGATGACTGTAATGGACCCGTTTAATTAGAACTTCCGTAAAAATAATATTACTACTACTTCTACTACTACTACTACTACTACTACTACTACTACTACTACTACTACTACTACTACTACTACTACTAATAATAATAATAATAATAATAATAATAATAATATCTTTACGTTCCACTAACTAATTTTCACGGTTTTCGGAGACGCTGAAATGCCAGAATTTTTTTATCGCAGTATTTTTTAATGCAAATAAATCTACAGACACGAGACTGACGTATTTGAGCACCTTCAAATACCACCGGACTGAGCCAAGACCAAGCCTCCCAAGTTGGGTTCAGAAGGCCAGCACTTTACGCAGTGCTGCACCAATCATCTTGCCGGGCTGAGTGGCTCATACGGTTGAGGCACTGGCCTTCTGAGTCCAGTCTTGACAAGGTGCTCAAATACGTCAGCCTTGTGTCAGTAGATTTACTGGTACGTGAAGAACTCCTATGGTACTAAATTCCTGCAAATCCGCGTCTCCAAAAACCGTGAAAAGTAGTTAGTGGGACGTAAAGCCAATGACATTATTATCATCATCTTACCTGCACAGTTCATAGGGGTATCTTACCTGGAGTTCCTCATAGGTACGTTATTAGAGCTTTCAGAGGACGCTCCGATTCGAATACGCCGAAACATGTGGTTTTTACACGATGGTCCACCACCTGATATAAGCCGCTTACTGCGTGATCATTTGGATCAGTCCTTTGGTCTATGGCGAATAGGACGACATGGACCCATCGATTGGCCCGCCAGATCTCCAATGAATATTACGGAAGACTGGATTCGGAGAAGTGATTTTCTTTTGTTAGTTGCTTTACGTCGCACCAACACAGAGAGGTCTTATGGCGACAATCGGACAAGAAAGGCCTAGGAATGTTAAGAAAGTGGTCGTGGCCTTAATTAAGGTTCAACCCCCGCAATGCCTGGTGTGAACTTGGAAAACCACGGAAAACCATCTTCAGGGCTGCCGACATTGGGGTTCGAAGCCCCAATCTCCCGGATGCGAGCTCACAGCTGTGCGCTCCTAACCGCATGGCCAACTCGCCGGGTACGGAGAAGTGAAGCCTGCAGAGTAATCCAGGGAGGTCACTTGAACAATTGCTACGTGTTTCACATTGGTATGTCAGATGTTACACCATTTCTGCAGCGTATTGAGTTGGGAGTTCAGTTCTCAATCGATGTAGTATTTTGAGTCTCGATAGTTCGATATTCTCATAAATCCGAGCAGAAAAATTGAAGTACCGGTAACAAAAATTATAAATCTAGAGTTTCAGTTCGCGATTGCCTTGTACGTGGCGCAAGCTGAACACAACACACGGAAGACGTGCTTGTTAAAACGCTAGATATTGACCTTGAACACAGCATGGCAGTTCTTCATTCTACACTGTACTGGTTTGGGTACATTGCGTGTGTGTGTCTGTTGATGTGCATGTTTGATGTTTATACACAAAACCTGTTTGTCACACTTTGTCCTCTAGTGCTAACCACAATACGAAGATACACCTGACTCATCGCTAAGAGACCTGGTTCTGGTCTTACGCATACTATCCTGTAGTAAACTACTGCGAGCGATGTAGACACGGGTGAAGTATATTTCATCTTGTTTCCTCCTACACCACGCATATTTTACTATTTTCTTCCCTGCCTTTCAGCTCCTAATGACTTGTTAATAATAATACCGGTAATGTTATTTGCTTTACGTCCCACTAACTACTCTTACTGTTTCTGGAGGCGCTGAGGTGCTGTAATTTAGTCTCGCAGGAGTTCTTTTTACGCGCCAGTAAATCTACCGACACGAGGCTGACTTATTTGAGCATCTTCGAATACCATCGGACTGAGCCAAGATCGAGCCTGCCAAGTTGGGGTCAGAAGGCCAGCGCCTCAACCGTCTGAGCCACTCTGCCCGGCAGCAAAAATATTATTATTATTATTATTATTATTATTATTATTATTATTATTATTACCGGGCGAGTTGGCCGTGCGGTTAGAGACGCATGGCTGAGAGCTTGCATCCCGGAGATAATGGGTTCGAATCCCACTGTCGGCAGCCCAGAAGATGGTTTTCCGTGGTTTCCCATTTTCACACCAGGCAAATGCTAGGGCTGTACCTTAATTAAGGCCACGGCCGCCTCCTTCCAACTCCTAGGCCTTTGCTATCCCATCGTCCTATAAGACCTATCTGTATCGGTGTGTCGCACCGACACAGATAGGTTTTATGGCGACAGATAGAACTAAGGACTAGGATCGGGAAGGAAGCAACCGTGGTCTTAATTAAGGTACAGCCCTAGCATTTGTCTGGTGTGAACATGAAAAACGACGGAAAATCATCTTTAAAGCTGCCGACAGAGGGATTCGAAGCCAGTACATCCCGAATATTGGATACTGTTCGAACTTTAGCGACTGCTACTATCAAGCTCGGTGATGATTTAAGAGTGGATTTCTGCCGCTGGTTAATTGATCAAGCACTCAATCCAGAATTTCTGTCAAGTGTATTAGTGACACATGAGGCAATTTTTATAGAAGGAGTGTTTAATATTTAGTATACCAAGGCAACCTCTAGCACCGGCTCTCAATTAATATCTGGATGGATGCAGTGAGAAGTCTGTCTCTTTGACCAATCGTCTTTTTATTAGCGTTATTTTGCTTTACGTCCCACATACTATTTATACCGTTTTCTGAGACGCTGAGGTGACGAAATGTCATATCGCAGGAGTTCATTTACGTGCCAGTATTTCTACGACACGAGACTGACGTATGTGTGCCCCATCAGATATCATCAGACTGAGCCAAGATTGAACCTGCCAAGTTGGAGGTCGGAAGATAAGGACCTCAACGGTCTCAGACACTCAGACCGGTACCAATCACCTTACTTGCATAAATTTGATCGGTGTAGCTTTCCTTATGGTGACGATGGGACGGGAAAGGGCTAGTATCGGAAAGGAAGCGATCGTGGCATTCATGACGTTACAGCCCCAGCATTTGCCTGGTGTGAACATGGAAAACCACGGTAAACCACCTTTAGGGCTGCCGACAGAGGGGTTGGAACCCACTATATCCCACTCATGAGCCGTGGAATATCCCCATTCAATAGGACAAGGCAGTTTCCAGCACCGGTTCTAATTAATATCAGGATGGGTGTAGTTGGAGGTCGGTTACATCTTTGTATTAATGTTATCTTGCTCCTGTACAGTAGATACAGTACGTTACTGGAGCTTTCAGAGGACGTGTCGCTTCGACTACGCCGAACCACGTGGATTTTACACGATGGTGCAGACATTTCCTCAACGGTAGACAGGACGATGTGGAACTATCAATTGGCCAGCCCTTATTCCAGAGGATTGTTATGCCTGGGGGGACATGAGAAACAAAGTATGCCGAACTGAGGTAACCACTTCGGATGACCTCCGTGAACGTATGTTTAAGCACCAGAGGATATTCTGAACCACAGTGGTGTCTTGGCTCGAATGACAAGTTGCTTTACGTCGCACCGACACAGATAGGTATTACAGCGATGACGGGGCAGGTAAAGGTTGGGAGTGGGAAGGAAGCAACCATGGCCTTAATTAAGGTACAGCCCCAGCATTTGCCTCGTGTGAAAATGGGAAACCACGGAAAACCATCTTCAGGGCTACCGACAGTGGGGTACGAACCCACTATCTCCCGAATACTGGATACTGGTAGCACTTAAGCGACTGCAGCTATCGAGCTCGGTGTACCAGTAAATATACCGACACGAGGCTGACGTATTTGAGCACCTTCAAATACCACTGCACGGGGCCAGGTTCGAACATGCGAAGTTGGAGTCAAAAGGCTGGCACCTCAACCGTTTTAGCCACTCAACCAGGCAGGAAGCACGAAATGTAGGTACGTTTAATTTACTTAGTTGTATAATATGTCCATTTTTCGTTTGAAACAAAAAGGTTCGATGTGCTTCGATAATTCAATTCTGATTCTACTCATATGGATATCCTATGCCATGCATTTGTTCGTTGGCGCAAGGAACTGTCTTCCATCTTCTACCTTTACGCAATGCACAACGGGGATCGTACCGCATTTCACGTCCCGGCGTGCGTATCCCAACCAATAATTATATCACACGCTCGTACAGGTCGCGCACCGACACAGGTTTTCAGGTCATTTCCATACTCACTAGACCACAGGGCTGACGACCACAGATATCCCTATCCCCTAAAGGACGTAACAGCAAATGAACCAGTATTAACGCTGAGAATTCAATACATCTCCAGGGTCCGAAACCGGTAACTAGTGTTGTCTGAAACCCCTAAGACGGAAACTAAATACTAACAACAACAAACCAATCTGGCGATAATGTAACGTAACATGTTGTAGACTGGTAGCCTTCAGCTGTTACCGTAGGTCAGTTGCTCGTAAACATAAAACCAGTTTGGCAAGTATATTACGTAACATCTCGTGGCATTGAATAGGGAGCGCTCAGCTGTCACAGTAGTACATTTGCTCTTGAACATAAACAGAACAGAAACCAGTTTGGCAGGGATGGCGCGTGACTTGCCTGTTATCAAAGGAAAGCTATTCATTCACAAGAACAAGGCATACTACCTATTCTAAAAATATCGTACCCCTTTGCTCTCGAAAATAACTTCCGAGGATTACTAAAAGTTTGATATACAGTGGTTCGTCACATCGTTCTCTATTGCTACAATAAATATCTGCACGTATACACCTAACACCCTGTATATCCAGTAGTTTTCAAGTTATAGAAGGACAGACAAACAGACAAACAAACAAACAGACAAACAGACACCAAAGCTAAAAATAATGCAGATGGTCATTATTACACCTGAAACGGATAACTGTACATAAATTTCGCAAAAATAATCAATGTACAGACACACGGTCGTTATGACTTTATTTATATAGATACCTCGGTAGTTGATGCTTTGGATAAGTGGAAGTTCCTCTAAAACTAGGAATGAGTATGGTAAGATGGTAAAATATTATAATTTTTCATTTTTATATTTTTGCAGTCTCATTGTTATGAAAATGTACTCTACTCCTTCATAATAACTGTTCATATTCTTTTATTTAGAAAGTACAAGATACAGTTATATTGCCACTTCTCATTCGCACTTTGAATATATAATGAAATGACGTAAACTTCCATTCAAAATATAATAAGCATTACAAATCAGTAACAAAATGAAGTATATACAATATAAATAACAACAGTCTAAATTAAACCCTGCATACTGAAGTTACTCCTGAGAGTACATTTGAAGTATGGAAGATCCTGAGGAGGAACACAAGAAACTGATTTCCTATTATCTAGAGCAGGCAATATTTAACTTCACAATCAATGGACTCGTTAATAAATGAAACTGCCAAGTCGATCAAAACTAAAAGGCTAAACCTGTCACACAGCTTACGCATAATAATAAATGACAACCAAGAAAGAGATTATTAATGAAGAATGATGATTCACCGAACCAGAACTTAAACATTTCAAATGTCCAAATAGGAAGCCACCATATTCCATTAGTGAAACCTATTAATAATTACTGCGAGTACTAGAATTTAAGTTCATAAATCAACACCTGTAATAAATGAAACACCCATTCGCTTGTTTCAGGCACTAAATTACTGGGGAAAATTGGTTTATAATAAGCTATAGATTATTTAATGACACAGTGCTAAAATAACGAATTCCAAACGTAATAAAATGGCAATATAGGCACGTTGTAAACCAGCACAGTGTAACAATGAAAACGGATATTGTATCTAAACGTAAAGCCGTCAGTGTGACTTACAACCTTGACCTTGCCCATGCCCCTCAAAGCCAGTATTTGGTAATAGATCGCGGCCCGCATACTGGATTATCTCCTTGTTGTCAGAACTTCTAAAAGAAAAGTATTAATTCATTTAAACTTAATAGACTATATTAGGTAACAATATTTTCCGAATCGTTGGCTGAATGGTGAGCGTACTTCCAGGCTCTATTCCCGGCCGGATCGGGGATTTTAATCGCTTCTGATTAATTGTTCTGGCTCTGAGACTGGGTGTTTGTGTCCGTCCCAACACTCTCATCTTCATATTCAGACAACATACCACACTACCAACCACCACAGAAACACTCAATAGTGATTACATCCCTCCATATAGGGTTGGCGTCAGGAAGGGCATCCGGTTGTAAAAATGGTGAAATCCACATGTACTACGCGGTTTGGACCCGCGACCCCACAGGTGTGGAAAAATCGGTAGGAGAAAAACAGAATAAAGAAGACGAATATTAGGTAACAATATTATAAGCAAGCAAGTACGTTTGTTTTCGTTGTTTTATGTGACTCTTAATATATCATGAGCACAGCCCTTGGACCTCCAGTTTTACGTGCAATGAGAACGATATCGACGTGCTTTATTCTTTCAAAAATCGCACTGGCGTTGATCGGGATTCTAATCGGAGCTACCTTGTCGAGGATTCAGTGATATTACCAATAGGCTACCACGCCCCCAATATAATACAGTATTCCCGGTTGGATAATGTTCTCTCTTTATACTTCAGACTGTGTGATCAATTTGAATAAGTTAGAATTTGTGGGTAAGTGCAAAGGAATGAAACAATGAATTTACCAAAACGGACAAAGTTCGGTCACTTCCGGTACAACATAGATCGGCCATGACAGCGAAGGATTTTACCACGCTGATCAGGTGACGCTTCAATATTTGCTGGTTCGTGGTTTTTTAAGTTGAACATACAGTATGTTACCTCGTCGATCAATTGATATTCTGGTAATTATACGGGGTGACTTGGAGAGGTTATTCATTGTATGATTAAGCAAGTCACGATATAGGTGGCAAGTTATATCTGACAATGTGAAAAAAAGGACCATCGTGCTGAATGGAGTGGGTCAGTTCGGCGGCGTGTCATGGCAGTCTGTTAACAAGGTGTGTATGGACCGATATGCCTCGCTTCCAACCTCAAACTGGCGAATGGGTGAAAAATTAATTTTGTTGACAGGAATCACCGCAATGGTGCACGGCTAAGGATAGAAAATCTATATCACGTCTGTCAGAATATGGAGGTTCATTCCGAAATTGCATCCGATTGACGTATGGAGCAGAGCACTGAAAAAAGACCCCCTTGTTGTCAGGAGAGTTTCATAAAGCAGCACGTTTTTATATGCTCGCCGTTACAAAACCTGGACTCTGGAGGACTGGATAAGTGTAATGAGGTCGATAAATCTTGACTTCATTTCTTACCTTATGACACGAGGTGACACGCTTACTCTACCTCAGGCTTGTCCGAGCCCCCACTATCTTTTTTGCGATCACCTGCGGTAGCGATAGGGAGAACAACTTCGCAGAGCGGCTTTCGAACACATTTTTGCGGAAGTCTCACAGTTATACATTCATTTCCTTCACGCTTTCCAGTTCCATATTACATACGGGAGCTCCAAATTTCATATATAGTACGGTGTATGGTGACGGGAATATTATGTACAGGAAACAAATTATTTTTGAAATAAGAGCCTTTTGCAGTTGGTGCTTACATTTTTATACTTAAGCGATAATTTACATATACAATTCGTTTATATCGGGAGCAAGCTTCCATGTAACTTCCAAAGAGAGTGGCGTAGGGGGCTGTCTGTGAGAGATGGTCACAAACTGGGCTTTAGGTTTAAAGCCGAAAACAACACATTAGCAAATGTAAAAAGAACTGAATATGAGATATTTCATCACCGCTTTATAGAGCCTCCAATACACTTGCTGAGTGAATTTGCTATAAAGCCCCTGCAAAATAAGGCGTTATTAAACCCATCTTCAGTTCTGTATAGGATTGTACAATAGTCCTAGGAGCTCCGGTTACAAGGTATAACGGACGTCTTCATCTAACACAGAAGTAGGTTAATCTGAAGTGCAAATAAACCGTGTGGAAAATTCACGTTTAAAGCGCTGAATGACTTTCCTGTGTATTCCATTATTATAGCTTTCTACGGAATGTTTTTTCCTATGTGAAATGACAAAGCCACATAAAGACACTTTGCCGCTTCCACTATGTGGAATTAATAAATAAGTCACCTCCTTCTCCTTTTGAAGATTGACGTCCCACTGCCTCTCCGCTTCTCCACTACCTTACTACTCGCCATAGTTCAAATGCTACCGCGAATCCACGTTTTACTCTATCGTGAACACTGTGTAAACTGCCAGGTAAGCAAGGGAGGAACGGAGAGAAAATGACTCGTGCAACTCTTGCGCGCCAGCGCATTGTCTGATGTGTGACTGGCGCGCTGCTTCGCCGGGAGCGCTGTTTGGACAGCTCTGTTCTAGATCCCTTCACCTGAGCTATCTTGTATCTGTTACTCAAGCCGAATCACTTAACTTGCTAAACTACTGGAGATAAAGTATATGAATTTCGGGAGTGGATCACAGAAACGATACACACGACGATCGCGCCATTCTGCTATAAATGTCATCGCGTATGGCTGCAATTCAAATGATCCTGGGTACAGTTTCCAGCCCTGTGCCGCTTTATTTCCAGGAATGGGCTCTGAAATGGGGATCACTACAATTTAGTTGAGTACCTAGCTTACCAACTGGGCACGGACACCGATCTACGGTAGTACATTGAGGTAAATAAGAGCTATCCAAACAGTGCCCCCCGCCGCAACGACGCAAAACTTGTCTAGGTCAGTCTCTTTTCTTCCTCCTGCCTTATCTCGCATTTGTTCAGCACTTGCGATGAGATGAAATGTGTGTGATTGGTGGTAGCATTTCTACTGTCGTGAGTCCTGGAAAGAAACGCAAAAGTGAAAAGTCATCGTCGTCGTTGGAAGGTGACTTATTTCTGCATTACGCACAGATAATATGCTAAATTCTTTTTTCACCTCATTTTAAATTAAATGAAATTCACTGTAACACCATTATAATCGAAAACTCAGGGCAGATATTCGAATTTCCAAAGATTTATTTTCCATACGGTTTAATAAGTTTGCACCTCTAACCAATTCTGATTTATGTGTTGAACGTTTTACTCTGTCGGATTAAGTTATGCATTAGATTGACCTCGTAGAACTACAGTGCCATACCAGGCTGAAGGATACGTTATCATACTTTGCAGGGGTCTTGCGGTAAATTCTCTCAACAAGTGTATCTGGGACTCCACAAGGAGGTGGCGATAGTAAATACATCCGTGAATGTCTTCCTTTTCCTTTTTTTAATATCTCATCAAGCCATGCTTGTAAGGATCTCTGACAAACGGCTGCATTTGTCAATGTCAGCACCGAAAAAAAATATTTCGCTCAGAGAAATCGATTGCTCTCCTTACGAAATAATTTTGTGTATACTTAATGTGTAATATACTATTTAGAGTAGAACTGGAAATAGTTAAGAAACTAAATTTAATATTAAGGCACGTGTCTTTGCTGGCAAGACCAGGTGGTTACAGTATGTATGTTAGACCAAATTTGTTACTTCCACAGACCTATATAAAAGGCAGCGATGCTAGTAATGCCATTCCTAATGCAGCCAGTCCCTGTTATGAACTGTGCGAAAATGTTGCTGTGCGTGCATTCCAGTGTGTCTGGTCGACTGATGTATAATAAACAATTCTGTCTTGGTGAGGGAAAAGAAACGAGAACCTATATAATTTCTCATTTACCTAGTATGCTACTTCAGTGTTGTTTAGGTCACCTATGACAGATGATGGCGGATCTGTTGAGGATAAAACCAGCCTTTGGGCTCAATAGTAAGTTTACAACGAGTTTTCCACAAAATGCCTTCGAATGTTGTTGGTGGTCAGCGCGCTGGTACACCGGAGTTACGTAAATAATGGCGAGATCTATCGTGGGGTCACATAAAACTAGTTCTGTCCTGAGCTTGTAGCTATTGGACAGAACGCCAAGCCGTACGGCTCCGTGGCTGAATTTCCACCGTATTAGCTTTCGGCTCAGAGGTTATGGATTAAAGCATTTGGAATGAAATAACAGTGAATTCAAGAGGGTCCGCAATTTGAATTAACGGATAACACTGACTTACAAGGGGACATGGTGTTTACTGTTTCTAGTGCAGTTTTTTAATGTTGATTTCAAATCTGAAATCTGTTTTGCTCTACGACGTCAGGTTTTGAAGATGTTTACAAAGTTTTATTTTTCATTTAACAGCGTTCATCGACAATTGTTTTAATTCTTTTTCGTTCATTTTCATACAAAGCCAAACATTTCCATTTGCTTCTTTTCATTTTCAGTTATAGCGGATATTTTGGCGTCCAGAAGTTGAATAAATTCACCAGATCTGTATTGCTAATTGTACGGCTATAGAACAGGAAAATTCCGCAATAACTGCCATGCACAAATCTTAGCTAAAGCCATGCTCATTAGTACTTCATGTAGCAATCAGTGCTCTAGTAAAACTTCCGTCTGTGAGTTATTTTCCTTGATATAATGCTAACATATCTAAATGACTTATGTCCTATAGGCCTATATCAAGAACGATGGGTGATAGAGTTAAATTATCTGCATATTTTGAATCAGCATGTTACAGTTGTCTTAGAACGCGTATTGGCTACCAAGCTATCCGCCGAAAGATATTTTTTGTTGATCAGTAGTAATAAAATTTTCAGTACCTAGTGTTTAAATAAACCGATTTATCTACCAGGGTAGAAACTATTCTTAGAAGCCATTAATTTAAACAAAATGGAAAAAAATTTACACCATATGGTAACTTGTTATTTGGCTACCCTACAACAACTGACCTATTGCTCAACTCTCTCCATCTACTCTACAATCCTCGGAGTTACATTAAGACTCGTCTGAAATATTGCTTTTATGTCATAAGTTAATGAGGCCGAAGCGACATTTCACTTTACTTCGTTAATTCTCCACTGACTCAAATCCTACTGTATGTTAGCTTCTTCAAAAATAGATGATCTTGCACAAAGAGGAAGTTGCACGTCAGTTACTCATCCACTCAAGGCTGTTAAAAAGATCGAGCATATTAAATTCAAGAGCATTAAGAGAGAGGGGTATGAAAATATGGTGGAAAATCCCTTCTTATTCCCCGGCTGACTACCGAGATCCGTGTTATCATCTTGCTAGTACAAGCACACCCTGTTAGAAGGTGAAATCAAGCCAGGAGCTTAACTCTTCTTCGTGCTTTTAATAACCAAGTCCATCTGGACAACGCTAATCCAGCTGGCTGCTACGAGACAAATACAAGAGGTAGAGAATTACTCGTAATTACCTGCGTATTTTTGTGAGTTTTTGGAAAGTACTCTGAGACTTGAGCAATTACAGTTTGCAAACTTTCACATACCTGTAAATATTGTGATGTAATATTGCATCTGCAGTATTTCATAAAATACGAACCACAGGGACATAACTTGTCATTTCAAAATTACATCATGACTTAGAAGCAAACGCTAACTGAGCATCGTCGTAATCGGCCAAGTCCGCATTCTGCGAAAAATAATTTTTCTTTATCCATAAAGACCTATGTACTACTACTACTGTATTGTTTTTATGTAGCGGTACTTTCGGTCTTAGGGACAGCTGAGGTCTTGAATTTGTCCCTGGAGAGGGGTTCTATAACTTGCCAGTATCCCTGTTATTGAGAGAAGCCGGTATTAAGTGCATTGCTTCACTGGCATAGCGACTGAAATGAAGATCGAGTTGACTTTTGTGAGGTCTAAACTAAAGCAAATGGAATTCTAGTAAACCTCCAACAGCCTGTCAACCGAAAATCGCATTAACAGAAAAGTTTAACGGAATTTTATACAGAAATTTTAAAGTTTTAATTTGCACTATGTTTATAAAAGGGAGGGATGGGAGGAAATGGGGGAATCGTTGAAGACAGGTGGTCGAATGTTTTAAAAGGGGAAGGAGATTTCAGGCTAAGATCTCTGTTCAGGATCAGAATTCAGGACAGGTGTCTGTGAGAAATCGGTACGAGTCACTGCAGGTAGAACAACCGAGGGAAGGTGAGGAACAGGGAACCGTTGCTGATATGTGTGGAAGTAGGAGGAAGAGAAAAGGTAGGAAACGGAAATGTAGATTAGTGGAAAGGAAAAGACAGGTGGAACAGGGTCATGGGAGGGAGAACAGGGAGGAGGAAGTAGCTTCTGCAGCAGTGAGAGAAGATAGGGCTGACCAGGAGGGGAAGGGTTCAAATGAGGTGCGTAGGGTTGAGGCTCTGTTCATGGGGGATTCCATCGTTATACATGTTTGGAAAGTGTGTGGAGGAAAGGGAACCAGGGTAGAGTGTTATCCACGAATCAGGTAGGGCAGATGTTGAGGAAAGTAGAAGAGAAGGAAGAGGGAAAGGAGAAGGTGGTAGTGTTTCACGTTGGTACTAACAACGTAAGGCAAGCAGGTATAAGTGGGATGTGTGGGATTTGGTAAATGCAGCACGGATGAAGTTTAAGGAAGCGGAGATTGTTATCAGTGGAATACTATGTAGGAGGGATACTGACTGTAAGGTGATTGGGGATTTAAATGAGGCTATGGAGTTGGTATGTGGGAAACTGGGAGTGAGATTTCTAGATCATAATGGGTGGGTAGGAGATAGGGATCTGCGCTCAGATGGCCTTCATTTAAACCGCACTGGTACATATAAGTTAGGAAATTTGTTTGGAAGGGTAATAGGGAGGTACATTCAGGGAAACGGGATGGCCTAGGGAGCGGTGATAAGGGAACAGGGAACTGGAAATCAAGTAGGGATGACATAAAATTGTTAGTGTTGAACTGTAGAAGTATTGTAAAGAAAGGAATAGAATTAAGTAATTTAATAGATATATATTTACCAGATATTGTAATAGGAGTTGAATCATGGCTGAGAAATGATATAATGGATGCAGAAATTTTCTCACGGCACTGGAGTGTGTATCGTAGAGATAGGATAGGAATGGTGGGAGGGGGAGTGTTCATTCTGGTGAAAGAAGAATTTGTAAGCTACGAAAAAGTTAAAGATGAGACACATGAAATTCTAGGTGTAAGGCTCATTTCTAAAGATAATAGGCAACTTGATATATTTGGAGTGTACAGATCGGGAAAGGGTAGCTCTGACGTGGATTCGGAATTATTTGATAGGATAGTCAGCTATGTGGGAAACGCCATGGAAAGAAATGTGATTGTAGCGGGAGATCTGAATTTGCCAGATGTCAATTGGGAAGGAAATGCGAACGACAGGAAGCATGACCAACAAATGGCAAATAAGTTAATATGGGAAGGACAGCTGATTCAGAAAGTGATGGAACCAACCAGAGGGAAAAATATCCTGGATGTGGTGCTGATAAAACCAGATGAGCTCTATAGGGAAACTGAAGTAATAGATGGTATTAGTGATCATGAAGCTGTTCTTGTGGTATTTAAAAATAAATGTGATAGAAAGGAAGGTCTTAAAAGTAGGACTGTTAGGCAGTACCATATGGCTGATAAAACAGGCATGAGGGAGTTTCTAAAAAGTAACTATGATCACTGGAAAATGGTAAATAAAAATGTAAACAGACTCTGGGATGGGTTTAATGCAATTGTTGAGAAATGTGAAGATTGGTATGTACCTTTAAAGGTGGTAAGGAATGGTAAAGATCCACTATATTTTAACAGAGAATAAAGAAACTAACAAGGAGGTGCAGATTGGAACGAAATAGAGTTAGAAAAGGTTATGGAAATAAGGAGAAATTGAAGGAACTTACAAGGAAATTGAATCTAGCAAATAAGTCAGCTAAGGATAACATGATGGCAAGCATAACTGGTGGTCATACAAATTTTAGTGAAAAATGGAAGAGTATGTATAAGTGCTTTAAGGCAGAAACAGGATCAAAGAAGGACATTCCAGGAATCATTAATGAACAAGGGGAGTGTGTATGCGAGGATTTTCAAAAGGCAGAAGTATTCAGTCAGCAGTATGTAAAGATTGCTGGTTACAAGGATAATGTCCAGATAGGGAATGTGAGTAATACAAAAGAAGTATTAAAATTTACCTATGATAACAATGACATTTACAGTACGATACAAAGTTGAAAACTAGAAATGCAGCTTGAATTGATAAGATTTCTGGGGATATACTAAAGGCAATGGGTTGGGTATAGAACCATATCTGAAATACTTATTTGATTATTGTTTGTTTGAAGGAGCTATACTAAATGAATGGAGAGTTGTTATAGTAGCCCCTGTGCATAAAGAAAAGGGTGATAGACATCAAGCTGAAAATTACAGGGCAGTCAGTTTGACATGCATTGCATGTAAGCTTTGGGGAAGCATTCTTTCTGATTATATTAGACATGTTTGCGAAGTTAATAACTGGTTTGACAAAAGGCAGTTCCACTGAAGCTCAGCTTGTAGAATTTCAGCAAGATATAGCAGATATCCTGGATTCAGGAGGCCAAATGGACTGTATTGCGACTGACCTATCTAAGGCATTTGATAGGATAGATCATGGAATACTACTGGCAAAAATGAGTGCTATTGGACTAGAAAAAAGAGTGACTGAATGGGTGGCTATATTTCTAGAAAATAGAACTCAGAGAATTAGAGTAGGCGAAGCTTTATCTGACCCTGTAATAATTAAGAGGGGAATTCCTCAAGGCAGTATTATTTGAACTTTATGTTTTCTTATATATATATATATATATATATATATATATATATATATCAATGATATGTGTAAAGAAGTGGAATCAGAGATAAGGCTGTTTGCAGATCATGTTATTTTGTACAGAGTAATAAATAAGTTAGAAGATTGTGAGCGGCTGCAGGGTGACCTCGATAGTGTTGTGAGATGGACGGTGCAATTGTATGATGATAAACGGGGTTAAAAGTCAGGTTGTGAGTTTCACAAATAGGAAAAGTCCTCTCAGTTTTAATTACTGTGTTGATGGGGTGAAAGTTCCTTTTTGGGGATCATTGTAAGTACCTAGGTGTTAATATAAGAAAAGGCCTTCATTGGGGTAATCACATCAATATGATTGTTAATAAAGGGTAGATATCTCTGCACATGGTTAAGGGGGTACTTAGGGATTGTATTAAGGATGTAAAGGAGAGGGCATATAAGTCTCTGGTAAGATCCCAACTAGAGTATGGTTCCAGTGTATGAGACCCTCACCAGGACTACTTGATTCAAGAACTGGAAAAAATCCAAAGAAAAGCAGCTCGTTTTGTTCTGGGTGATTTCCGACAAAAGAGTAGCGTTACAAAAATGTTGCAAAGTTTGGGCTGGGAAGACTTGGGAGAAAGGAGACGAGCTGCTCGATTAAGTGGTATGTTCCGAGCTGTTAGTAGAGAGATGGCGTGGGAGGAAATCAGTAGACGAATAAGTTTGAGTGGTGTCTTTAAAAGTAGGAAAGATCACAATATCAAGGTAAAGTTGGAATTCAAGAGGACAAATTGGGGTAAATATTCGTGTATAGGAAGGGGAGTTAGGGATTGGAATAACATACCAAGGAAATGTTCAATAATTTTCAAATTTCTTTGCGATCATTTAAGAAAAGGCTAGGAAAACTACAGATAGGGAATCTGCCACCTGGGCGACTGCTCAAACTGCAGATCAGTAGCGATTGATTGATTGATTGATTGATTGATTGATTGATTGATTGATTGATTGATTGATTGATTGATTGATTGATTGATTGATTGATTGATTGATTGATTGATTGATTGATTGATTGATTGATTGATTGATTGATTGATTGATTGATTGATTGATTGATTGATTGATTGATTGATTGATTGATTGATTGATTGATTGATTGATTGATTGATTGATTGATTGATTGATTGATTGATTGATTGATTGATTGATTGATTGATTGATTGATTGATTGATTGATTGATTGATTGATTGATTGATTGATTGATTGATTGATTACAAAATTGACAGCTCTGAAGCAAAGTAGTTGTCGTCATCAAGCTGCTATGGAGAATGCTTGCGAGGTCAGCAACACTTCCCCTTACTTACTGAGCCATTTCCGTCGAACGGTTCACATTTTAATTTCCTTTGCAATCCCGCATGTAGGCCTACATTTTTCCTGTAGTGAATATTGTTGTTGGGATATGTTCTGAGAGATTTAGGGCACGCCGAGTAGGAACATGGCGGAGTTCTCTAGGCCTATTACCTTTTCGTTTAAAATGGAGATTTAACTCCGTTTACCAAGTTTCATGGGTTCGTTTCTTACAAACACAAGGACATTTTAACCTGTACATTTTTGAGACTCTGTTTGCTTCGCATACTATTAATTTTATTCCCCTTTGGTACTAGTATTTCACCTTTACTCGTCCTTGGCGTGTGGGGAGTTTTAGTTAGCCTTGTCTTCCGCTGGGCGGGAACTTATACGGGTCTCTCTTATAAATCCAGACCGAGCGCACGGTGTTTGTGCTCTGCGCTACAGCAGCTGCCTCAGCCCAACTTTTATCGCGAGCAGCCGCCCTGCTTTAAGCGTGTATACACTCTTGTGTGAAATCTTACCCTATAAAAATGCTGGAGGTGTCACCCTTCACAATGAGAGACTTCATAAAAACCATTAGGATTTTTAGCACACCAATAGCGAGAGTTGTGATTCTTCACACGACCTTTAAAATGAAAGCAGGCTCCATCGGAAAAAGAAACACAAGCTGCGGGTCGAATAAACGATCATTCAAAGATACAAGATACCATTCAAAATATCTCACTCTTGTGGCTGGATTAGCAGATTTTAAGCAATGGGCCCGTGTAAACCTGTACTGTTTGATGTGTAACAATATTGTAGCTCTGTGTGCAGAATAAACCGAAAACCCTGTTTGTTGTGTTAATTTTGTGAGTGATTTATTCGGCAACCATTCAAGATTCGCACCAATGTCACCTAGCTTTTCCTCTGTTGAAATTGTTGAACAAATTGCTGAACAAATGCATCGCGTCCCCGTCGAGCCGACTCGTACTTAAAATAATTTTACATATGAAAATACGGTGTTGCAATGATAATTGTCTCACCATGTTAACAGCCTGGCTACTAATGCTAGCTCGAACATGAACACGCTCCTTGCAAGATCAAGAACTATGCGCACGCATCTTGTACAGCTGCTTGGGTATCAGAGAGTAGAAACGCCGCTGGACGGTCTTGGTTTACGAGAGAGACTCTGTATATATAACGTGGTCGTATTGTCCTTGCATATAATTATTTGAGGTAGCCGTTATTTATTTTCGATTATTATGTATGTACATTTTGTCATATTTCAGCGTTCTTACGTTGACATTTGTTGGTTTCCTCCCGACTTATTTCGAACTGTGTGGTTGCCTGTTTGCTTGAGTGCTGTTACCTTGCACGTTTTATGTATTTCTCACGACGATGGGACATGTTTCATAACGCAACTGAATTATTGAAGATTTTTATCTTGATTATTGCGAGTAATTCCAGTCGGGTTTTTGATATGCGCAGCAAGAGGTTATTGGTTGAAATATGTGGTTAAGTGCTGGTCGCAGTTATATGATACACGGATGTTGATGCCTCCTGGTGAAAACATGGTGGTATGGAGATACGGGTTCCTGCTTGAAATCGATCCTGATTTATTTGTGAGAAATGCCTAATTTGATTTGTGATTGGGGAATGTATTAGGGCTTATATTCACATTCTTGCCACATTTGCGTATGAGTGTTTACTATAATATGCGAGATTTGTCGTATCTCTCAGGACAGTTTTTCTTCGCTTTTAAGCTTTATTTATTTCATGTTAGTCATTGGACACTGTAACCTGTATATTTGTTTTTGACCTACACCAGACGCCAAGAAACAAGTGAAAGTATTTTATTTTCCGTTCCCTCCATCTTTGATTTTCCTTTCCTTCTTCTTTGGTCCCTTTTGATTCTGTTTCTGTGGGGATATAGTTATCCATTGGCCTTTGATTGTTGTGTGGGCGAAAACTCAGAGGGTGAGACGACCCACATATAGTCACTGTTACAGCAAAACTTCGTATCTCCCAATGCTGTTTCTCACTCGGTAGTCGACTATCTACATCAATGAATGTTCACAGGCAAACGAGGTCGGTAATAACTGGAAAGGGACATTTTGGACAAATTATACCACGCTTGAAATTCTAAGACTTTGCACGTGTAAGTTTAACTGGATAGAAATAGATCTTCCTCAATGTGTGAAGAATTCCTCAATGTGTGAAGAATGAGTGGTGTCTTTAAAAGTGGGAGAGATCACAATATGACGATAAAATTGGAAATCAAGAGGAAAATTTAGGGGAAATATTAGTTTATACGAAGCGGAGTTAGAGATTGGAATAACTTACCAAGGGAGATGTTAATCAAATTTCCAATATCTTTGAAATGATTTAAGAAAAGGCTAGGAAACAACAGATAGGGTATTTGCCACCTGGGCAACTGCTCTAAATGCAGATCAGTATTGATTGATTGATTGATTGATTGATTGATTGATTGATTGATTGATTGATTGATTGATTGATTGATTGATTGATTGATTGATTGATTGATTGATTGATTGATTGATTGATTGATTGATTGGTTGATTGATACAATGAATGTAGTTTTGATCTATTAATGATAAGCGAGCAGTATATAGCACAGTTGACCAAATGTCCAACACATCTTCTTACAGCTATTTACGTTACCATCGATGTTGTCGATAATATAACGTCGTTGAGCCTGCGAAAACCGCTATGTGATAATATCTTCGGAGTAATAATGACCCGCATGACATATATTATGAAGAGCGAGAATTCTTGGTAATGTTTTCACAATATTGAACCATAGATGACAGAACGTTGCGGACCAAAGTTCTAAGGTAAAATATTACACAGTGGTTTCTGCAGGCGTACTGACGATTAGTTTCCTGAGATTGTAGGTCGTGATAGAATGGGGATTAAAACTTGTGACATTTCACCAATACGAATTATGATTTTCACAGACATCAGAGAGTGTGTGCGAGGGAGGGAGAAAGAACAGACTATCAAAAATGATTACATTCACACGTCCACGGAATTTCGATTATCACCATAATGCCAGCCATGAGATCCAAACCTCTTACTTCGGGACTGGGCATTACTGCAAAGACTTTGCATAACATGATTCAAAACAGTCCAAATTAGGGCCAGAGTCAAGGGAAGCGATAAAATATTAATTTTGAGCTCACCCTCCAAAAGTAAATCGTATCATCTACGTTGGAAACACTCTGAGAAAATTCACAATGGCAGACTTCAATAGAAAGTTAAACAGTTCCGAAGACCTTGACTCATCGAATCAATTATTACTCAAAATATCGAAGTTTTTAGCAGGAGTTATTTTCTTCATAGATAGTTTGCATCAATTACAGCAAAAATAAACAGTGAAACAGCAGAGAATGAAACCGCGTCCTTTATTTATTACAAGTAATCATTTCTTATCAGCTTATCGTCTTCTTTCACTTGCCTTGCGATTTCCCGGTTCCTTAGTGATATATGATAGGACACGGATGAACGCTAGTATGCATCTTGATATAATAATTTAGTGTCTTTCTAATAAATCTTAAGAACATTCTTTACATAAAATTATTCAGTTAAGGACTATTTTATCACTGGAACTAGTCACAGCATATTCTCAATAAATTCAATAGTTGGAATGGTAAATCACGGTCGCTAGCACGCAAGTTAAATTCCTTCCAGGTGAACGAATTAAGAACGCCAGACACATTACGCTCATTATTCTTAGTTTGCTGTTACCTCCGAAAAGATACTCTCCCCGCTGCGAAATTTTGTACACAACAAACGTCTCCTCATGGAACCGTGCTCAGAAATCGCAATGTGTTGGAAATTCCAACAACAATATACGTCCCAGTATATAGAATGTTCCTGAATGTTGGGTCCTAATTCGTCTGGAGACTCTCCCCAGGTCAAATAGGTAATAAACAGAGACGTGGATAACTCTAGTCTATAGCCACATTTAAATATTTTGTCAGTCTCTGACATGGCGAGCAGAGTTCATTGGCGCATCGCTAAGGTGATTTACCGTAATTCACTTCTTGCCTTACAGATATCTCCTTTTCAACATCAAAGAGCTTAATTTGATTGCCACGTGTGCTGGCCGTCCTTGCACGCATAAACCGAGTAGGGTAATTTGGGTTTCTGTCCCGAGGATAGTAACTATATCAGCTTTCCCGTTATAAATAGAGACTGCATCATTACCTAGATATTTTTAAAACATCTCTTGGCTCATTCCTTATCAGTGATCGCTACATGGTTTATTTTCCATATGACTCTACAAATATAGTGAACTACAATTATTTGACGCTAAAATATGAAACCGATTCCTAAAGACTTGAAACAAGACATAATCGTGTCTTTTATCCGGAAGGAGACAACAGAAATGTGGTGAAATGCATGCTCGGAAGGTACGTAAAATATCTCCCTATTATCATTTTTTTGCTAGTGGCTTTACGTCGCACCGACACAGATAGGTCTTATGGCGACGATGGGATAGGAAAGGCCTAGGAGTTGGAAGGAAGCGGCCGTGGCCTTAATTAAGGTACAGCCCCAGCATTTGCCTGTTGTGAAAATGGGAAACCACGGAAAACCATCTTCAGGGCTGCCGACAGTGGGATTCGAACCCACTATCTCCCGGATGCAAGCTCACAGCCGCGCGCCTCTAACCGCATGGCCAACTCGCCTGGTCTCCCAATTATCGTTAGGGACGCGCAGCTGTAAGCTTGGACCCGGGAGAGAGTGGGTTTGAACCCCACTGTCGGCAGCACTGAAGATGGTTTTCGTGGTTTCCCATGTTCACACCAGGCAAATGCTGGGGCTGTGCCTTATTTAAGGCCATGGTAGCTTCCTTCTCACTCCTAGGCTTTTCCTATCTCATCGCCGCCATAAGACCTATCTGAGTCCGTGCGACGTTAAGCCAACTGTAAATAAACATCAGACAAGTCCCAGTCATCAGTTATTCCATGACGTACAGGAACAGGAATCGAGTGTAAACATCATTCATCTAGCCTGATATCACACACATCCAGTTATGATAATAATGATATAGTTTTACGTCCCACTGTATACTTTTACAATTTTTAATAGACGCTTAGGTGCCAGAATTTTGACCCACATGATTGTTTTTTTCACGTCGGTAATTTACCGACATGAGGCTGAGGCTTTTGAGCAACGTCAAATACCACCACACTGAGTTGAAATCGAACCCACAAACTACCCAAATGAAAATGAAGGAAGGGAGTGAAGGGATAGTACTGAAGACCACTCCAGTACTGAAATAGTGGGGAAGGGAGTTAACGAGTAGTGCTGAAGACACAGTGTGTGTATTGCTATACATCCACCACTGTGCCCATTTCAAACACAACAGACTTGTAGCGGGCTGTCTACCTGCAGCAATGCGGTAAGCGAGGAGGTGAGGGGACGCCATGCTTTGCTTATATCGGGACACCAATTCTGTGCACGCATGTACAATTCACAGGACTGTATATATTATGTTTCACCCCTTCCTTGTTTCTCCCTGGTAAAGCACTGGGAAATGTTTATGTTTTATCTCATTAATATTTCATACTTGGTATTTCCCATCAAACCAATTCAAATCGTTTTAAAGTATCTATTCAGTTTATCTTTTCTTCTTTAAGTCTTTTCTTTTCTTAGATTCTTTCTGTCTTTCCTTATTTCTTTCTTTCCCTCCTTCTTTAGTCCATACCGTCATGCATTCGTGGTTTCCTTCGGTTTTTCTCGTATTGCACTAGTATAATGTGTTCATGTCTCATTTTCAAGCAGTGCTACACTCTCAAGATGCACTTCCACAGTAAGGAATGTAATTCAAATGATAAATTAACTATATGTATGCTAGATGTGGGCTATTTTACTTTTCCACAAAGACGTACCTTACTTCAACAACTATATTAGTTATATATCGACAGCCTAGTTCTAATACCACGTATGTGACACTGCTGCTCTTATCCAATACTTTTCTTAAAACTGGTCACGCCTCCCAGACACATATGAATGTGCAGTCCATCAGAACAACGTTCGTTGTGCTCATTTTCCTATTCTGATGTGTATAGGAATGTGAACCTTAAATGTATGGTACTGTAGGAGTGCGTAAATACGCCATGCAAACAACATTCCTAGAGTACGGTACGGTAAGGTTCATTTTCCTTTACACATCAGCACAGGGAAATGAACAGTACGAAAATCACCGTGATGAACTGCATATCCATATGTGGCTGGGAGGCGTGATCTGTCTTAAGGGAAATAATGGATAGGAACATCATTGTCGGATACGTGGTACTAGAAGTAGGCCGTCGATATGTCCTATCGTCTTCCACCGTCACGGCTTACTCAACTAGGAAAAAGTGAAAAATATATCTTGCCTTTAAAATCCATTTCCTGTTCTCACATTATCTGGCTATTAAACTATAAGGCGTGATTAAAAAAAGTTTCCGTTCGGGGGCGTTGCTGCAGCGGACGTATATAGGCACGGACATGAAGGCAAAAGGATTAGTGTCGCAGTCGTATCGTGCCGAGGTGTGTGTGTTAAATGCGGCCACGTGAACTATGGCGATGTTTTTAGCAAATGCGTCCGAACAGGACCAACGTGCTGTTATTCTGTTCTTGGCTGCCGAAGGACAAACACCGGTGGACATCCATCAGGGAGTGAAGAATGTGTATGAGGCGGAATGTTTGTCGAAAACCACCGTTGTGGAAGGAGCATCATGTTCCGTGCGAGTCGCGTTTCGATACAAGACGCCGGTCGATCTGGGAGGAGAGCCTCATCCATTACGGACAATAACAAGCGGGCGGTGGATGTGGTGGTTAGAGCGATTCCTTTATAACTCCTTCGATCCCCTCAAAAAGGCCTTGAAGGGTCGACGTTTCCTGTCGGTCGAGGATGTGCAGCGGCGGTTACGGACTTCTTTACACATCAGGACACGGTGTTTTACAAGACGGGGATGACTGCCGTAATGCTCATTGGCATCCCCATTCGGGATTCTACGGCAGTCGAACGGAAACATTTTCATCGGCCCTTATAATTCCGTCATCTTCGCAATACCGTCTTCAGTGTTCACTGAGGTATATGATTGGCAGGGATGTTAGGAAGAGCAGAAATTATCAGTCCCCGAGCCATGGGAATTAACCCTGCCGGGAATTAGACACGGGGCGCTATGAACCGAAGGCTATTATGCTGACCACTTAGCTAAGGAGCCGGACATAGCGAATTATATACCATGATCATCATAATCCCCTTTATATTTACATATCTTTGATTGCATTATTGTGACAGTTCTGACGTTATAACACGGCTATCAATATAGATGAAGTAAGAATAGAAAATATTCTGATTACTACGTTTCTGTAACTTGAGTTAAATATAGGTGAGTCAATCCTTCTCTAACGTCAGCTATGCAATACATGTTGTGAATGGATGACTATGTAAACCCTTACGGAATATTACTCAAGACATACATCCGTTCTTCAAGAAATTCGGCACACATCGAGAATAATTTGTAATCGGAACCATGCTGACAGGCGGTCACAATTCATTTTAAAATTAAGCAAATGACGCTTTTATCATACAGAACTCAATTACGACGTTGTGCTTTTATTAATTTCAACACTGATGCGATTTAATCAAGTTTATCCCCGTTATTTTTATTCACTAGTTATATTCACACATTTTTAATGTCATGCGTGTGCTATGAAGGCTGAAAGTAAAGTGAAACTAAACTATATGTATGGTTTTTAACTAAAGTACATATCACAGTATAGTTTTACGTGTTTTATATTTTAATGAAAAGCCCGATATATGCCTTAATCCCTCACTGATTTCTACTGTAATCTCTCCTGTAGGGCGGTTGTGAGATGAGTAGAGTTCATGTTGTGGGAAATACGCAAAACAGTTTTCCAGTCCCAGTTTTCTATTAACCAATGTGCTTGTCTCAAACGTATATGTTAACCCATAATCACTAAGAAATGTGCCGAACAGTATTTTTCACGTACAATATTCTATCCCTCCAGCAGGGTAGAGTGCATACAAACATATCAGCAGAATCAAACATTTGCAAGAGCACTGAATGAATATTGAAATTAACTAGTTTTCACTATTAAGAATCTTAAAATTGACACTGACACAGTTTTGCCACAATTGGACGATTATGATAATGAATTACTGAAATTTCTTAATAAAATATGACAATGTTTATCCTGAAGGTGAGTGCAGACGTCAAATTAACACTAATTACTTCCTTTTTCACGTATATTTGGATTGTTAGGCAGAGAAAACTTTTCACTCTACGTTGTTATATTTATTATGATTATGTTTTGTACAACAAAAACAAATAACGCTGAAAAACGTATCTGGATAGACTCAAGCGGTTCAACATGAAATGATGAGATCAGATTGTTTCTGAAGATTAAAATATTATAAGTCATGTGACGAAAAATTTCCTTCAGCAGTAGCAAATGATTTAATACAACCTGTGACAATAAAGTTCGGTAAATAGTACTGTACTATCAACAAAGATGAACAATGGACGACAGTGACCTTACTGTCCTTTGAAACAGTCCCCTCCCATAACTATGCACTGCTGAGATCGGCGATACATGCCCTGGAAACTTTGCAGGAAGGTTTCCCTTGGGGTGGTGATCAAAAGTCACGTCAGGTTTCCAAGTCCCGTTGGATGTTAGGGATATCGTCAAATCTCTTTCCTTTCAAAGCGAGTTTGAGTCGTGGGAATGGGAAGAAGTCTGGAAGGTTGAGATCTGGCGAATATGGGGGAATGTACAAGTTGCACCACCCCCTTTTTTGCTATGAACTGTTTGACAATATTGGCTTTGTCGGATAATGAAACGGGCGAACCACTCGTACACACACTTCAAGGACAGTGCTTGATCTTCATAAACACGTACCAGCATCGCTTGCGTTTCTTTCGGTGTCTTTTCAAGCTTAAAACAAAACTGCACATTGAACTTTTTGGTCGTTCATATTCCTGTTCGCAGTTCAGAGCCAACGCACTAAACACGCACTGTGTCAAACAGGTCTTACAGGCCACGCACATGATGCTCAACTGAACAACATTGGGAGCTGGTGGTCAAAACCTGCTACTACGCAGGTGCAGCCTTGTGTGTCGCCAGTGTTGCCGGATCGACCGTTCTCACTTCATTCACCATATAACTAGACGTAAGAAACTCTATTTTACGTAGTATCCGAGATAAAAACGTGCAGTGGAGATTTTTCTTAGGGCTGGTTTACCATCTCCTGGTAATGGAAGTATACTATCCGGAGGTTTAAATCCCTTGGCACTTTGCCTTGCGTGTTTTATACAGTATCACCACCTACGTACAAGTGTTAGGTGGCAACCTCGAACTAGACACAGATATACGAGTTTGGCTCGATTGATTTCGCAATTTCTCGGTTTCGACTGTGGTGCTGTAAATCATTACACATGTGTTAATATATACCGCACAAATGGATACGTGCTGGACGTCCGTGCCTAGAATCGCGGAGTAAGCTGTATGACTAAGGAGAAAATTCAAGATCCCTGCTGTCTGTTAACAGAACTGTTGTCCACCCGAGATATTTCTATCCATTTAACAGAGGTTTTCGGCAAGGCTTGCATGTAACTGGACGAAGCCTTATGAAGTATAACTCCAGTATTTACCAGGTATGTGTAGCCTCCGTGGCTCATGTTGGCAGCGCACCGGCCTCTCATCGCTGGGCTCCGTGGTTTAAATCTCGGTCACTTCATGTGAGATTTGTGCTGAAGAAAGTGGAGACGGGACAGGTTTTTCTCCAGGTACTCGGGATTTCCCTGTCATCTTTCATTCCAGAAACACTCTCCAGTATCATTCATTTCATCTGTCATTCATTGCCCCATAGGAGTGCGACAAGCTTCTGCAGCCAGCACAATTACTATCCTCGCCGCTATATGGAGGCTTCATTCATTTCATTCCTGACACGGTCAGACGACTGGAAACAGGCTGTGGATTTTGCATTTACCTTGTATGAAAATGAGAAACCATAGGAAACTCTCTTCGAGTACACGAACGGCGAGGTTCTAACCCACGTTCTCCCGAATTCAAACTTACTGCTACCTGACAAATCCCGCTCGGGGAGTAAAAAATGCCTTTCCGCTGTTAATTCTCAAAGTGAATTCACGACTGGAGACATTTAATAGTTCGAATTACGTGTTAGGGCTAACATGAGACGGCTCACTCATGGACTCCATCCCATTTTACAGGCTATTCGATTGTAATGCAATATACAAGATACTGAACCTGCGCAGAAGGCGATATCAAATAATAAGTAAAAAGGTAACGGCATGCGTATCTCATCATTGTTAATATGTTCGGAAGACCATCACCCACTGAAAGTAACTGGCATTTCTTTATAACGAAACATTTTATACATATACATCTGCCTCATAAACACTTATGCCCTTCAATGTTCAATCTACGAGCCTCTGTGAATGTACAATCCCCCCCCCCCCACAATTCTCTATTTGCAATTAGGTTTATGTCCTCAATTACTTCCCCACTTCTTACACATAAAACATTAGAAAAGAAGTCCAACCAACATTGTCTTGGGTCTCCCTAAGCCTCTTCAACCATTCATGGCCGAATCCCACGGGGTCCATAGCTGAATCCTGTCATTGCTTCCCCTTATTTATGTCAGGTTCCTCACTGTCATCTATCCTATTAGACCTCCCTTGATCAACTCTTTTTCTTTTCCCACTCAGGATGGATGAGAGCATTCGAGGCCTAGCGTGTCTCATTTTCATGTCCTTCGTGGCGCTTGTCTTTCTGTGGCCGATAACTTCATTTTTCAAATTGTTGGACCCCTTCCATTTTTCCCTCTGATTAATGTAAATATAGGATCGTTGCCCAGTTGTACTTCCTCATAAAATAATAATCACTACCACAACCACCACACTCATGGCCGTACCCATTATTCTCCCATGTAAGCAATCTTCCTAAATTCACCTTACATGACTACACCTCCCAATTCCATACACACAGTTTCATCATTTGAGTTCATTGCCAAATTATACTTATCTACACATCACATCAATTCCCTCCTGTCACTGTTCTCACCTGTTTGTACACGCCACCATTCTCGCAATTTTTCATGCCCGTTATTTCCGGTTTATGAAAAAGGTACGCTGAGTCCATTAACTTTTACACTCCCACACAGCCAATTCGATCTGATGTGAAGATAAATTCGTCAGACGAATCCCCTTCTTTACTACAGAATATCACAGATGCAGCTGCAACAGTACATTATTTTGACAAAACAATCTCAAGTTTAAAGATAGGTCCAAACATTATACAGGAAATTCTGAAGGAGAAAGGGACAGATGTTCCCCTCAAGGTTTCTCACGCTATTAAGCAATGTTAAGGGGAAATGGGAGGAAGACTGTCCGTCGAATTCATCCATCATTCGTTACCTGTTAATTTGAATTATGAGCCCGGTACTCTAAAATACTCGCAGTGATGAGAGCTTCATCTAACTACAAACATATTTCAAGCAGATCTGTTCATATTTATCCAGCATCGTTTGTTGTTAATTGAGGCATGTATTCGTTATTTTGCATTCAGAGAACGATGTTACAATAGACACTAATTCCATAATATTTTGTTACTCGCGACTTTTCCGAAAAGGAAAAATACAGAGAATTATTTATTTTGCACAACTGAATTTGGTTCCGAGTTTCAATGTGTGGTATAAATTATAAACGACGACAGCTGTTATCGACAAATATTTCAATTGATTTTCCCAAGGTCCTGTGAGGTAAATAATGTGCGACTTTGTATCATAAATCGAGGTGAACATACGTAGATGTTAATAAGGACACAATGCAACGGAAAAAGCGTGCAGTCATATAATGTTACGAACAGGTATTTTCGGTGTGTAAAACGTATATCTTCGTTTAAGGGATTCTACTTTATTAGTATATAGCAGCGGTCTAAACTTGAAAGAAACAGTGTTAAACTGAGTTAGATTTGATTATTCCGTCTGAAAGAATGGAAATCATATTTCATATAATGTGTGGTGGTATAATTTAAAGGGGATTAGTATATTAACTGCCAACTACGACACTTAGTATGTGTGGAATTTAAAAGCTATCATTTAAAAATGCGCCATGAACTGCTAGACAACTATTTGATGTATTTGGTTGATTGATATACGTTCAAAATCTTGATTGGACGACGAAGAGTGATTTCTACGGCTTTTATTCCGTGACCCCGCTGTGCGATCGTCAACTGTCGACGTGCGTTGACTTGTGGACCTACTCTGTGAAGTGGGAGTTAGCAGCCGGTCATGTTCAAGATGGCTGTGTTTGGGGCGACGATCTGTCTAGCCATTACGGTTAAAGGAAATGATTACCTTCCGCCCTAGTTAAGGAACTGACGTAGCTGTGGAGCCTCTTACTTATATTGTACCTGTTTAAAAACATGCTATTTGTTCGGGGCGTCGACCTGGAAAGATATTTTGCCCCTACTGGCAACCTGCATGTGATTATAATGGAGGAAGAGAAAAGTGTTGAATGTGAGGAACGGAACGTTAAGGACAACACAAACCCGCCGTCCCCAGGCCACGGATATTAATCATTAACAATTAAAAAACCCTGACCCGGCCGGGAATCGAACCCGGGGCCTATATTGTACCTACTGTGTGATAAGTTATTTTGTTTTGTTTCATGTACTCTTCAAATAGGTGATTAGTACAGTGTAATTTAATTTTTTAATAATAACCGTGTGTTATACTACTGTTTAATAAAATTGGGCCTCTAAGGGTTATTAATGGACCTCTTCGTCGGTAAGTTTTTAAAACTTCATATTTTAGTGAAGGTATCTCGTCTACGATGGCCGTGTTGGCACAAGAAGTTCCCAGAAATTCAAACATGTCCTACTGCATTATTGGCTATATACAGTAGTCCGGCTCCATGGCTAAATGGTTAGCGTGCTGGCCTTTGGTCGCAGGAGTCCCGGGTTCGATTCCCGGCAGGGTCTGCAATCTTAACCTTAATTGGTTAATTTCGCTGGCATGGGGGCTGGGTATATGTGTCGTCTTCATAATCATTTCATCCTCATCACGACACGCAGGTCGCTTACGGGAGTCAAATCGAAAGACCTGCAGCTGGCGAGCCGAACATGTCTTCGGACACTCCCGGCACTAAAAGCCATACGCCATTCCATTGGCTATATAGCGCAAAAGTGATGCGTTGGTAGTTCCTGTGGTATTGAGTGAAAATGTCCCAAATTGTGGGTTCATCCGTTCAAATAATATTTGATGTAGTTTAAAAGTGTTCCCCTCTAAATTCCAAGGTGATATTCGGTATGCACTTTGAAGCCATTAAAACAAAAGCACACCTGTGGTCTCCGTAGTTAAGTGTTTTTCTCTCGTATTATAATGTAAAGACTGTTCTCAGTACAGCTAAAGCCTAATAGCATATTGTTACCATTGTTACAATTTAAATTTGGCCTTCTCAACGGTGTTCTACTTAACTTAATTCTCTCGGTTTATTAGTATTATTATAATTATTTTTTTCTTTGTAGCTAACTCATTTATTTTCTACAGAATATTGAAGGTGCTATTATCCTTTTGGGGTTTCATTTTCTTTACGTTATCAATTTACTCTGTTTCTCGCAACTTTTATTCTTGCTACGGTTGTTGTTGCATCATCTTGTAACGGTTATGTTATTGGTGGGACAAGATGACGTGTAGCCTATTGATAAGATGAGATTAGATATGCGTTGAGTCACCGTTACGAGTTGTCATTGTCTTTCGAAAAGCGTTGTGGATTAGACGCTTGTGGGGTGTAGTGGTCAAGTCTTTGATCGATTGTGACTGTGGTTAATAGTACATAATATTAAGTAACATTTTCGATGTGATTTAAGGAATGTGATTTCTTCGATATTTCTTCGGTTTTATTTGTGACTAGCCGATGTACCCGCGCTTCGCTACGGGATAGAATTCTCAGAGAGACTGACCTTGTGGTTTTCCTAACTGAAGTCAACTTAGGTCATTACAGAAACGTCAGTAGGAATGTAGCGATTAAAAGTAATGATATCATATAAAATACTCGATCAGATGAAAAACCGCACATTTTCTCACTTTCAACGAACAGTACTACGGTGTCGATCCAACAGTCCAAAGTTCCAGAGCTCGAATGACCAAGCCGCAGACAGCCGTGAACACTCCTCTGCCATTATTTCGTTAAATATGCACACTGCTCATTCCAATCAGTGCCTCAGAGTAGGGATTGAATAACTCGCATGCTATAATGGACCAGTATCTTACGTACCAGTAGTATCAGAGCATATGTAAACCAGAGGAATGGCATGCTAAAGAAGAAAGTGATCTAACTCCCCAGCTACTATCCGCCAATAATCAGGCAGGCTGTTATACTCTGTTCGACCGTGTGAGTTGGCCCTGTGGTTAGGGGCGCGCAGCTGTGAGCTTGCATCCGGGAGATAGTGGATTCGAACCTCACTGTCGGCAACCCTGAAGATGGTATTACATGGTTTCCCAATTTTACACCAAGCAAATGCTGGGGCTTATCCTAATTAAGGCAAAGGCCACTTCCTTCACACTCCTAGCCTTTCTTATCCCATCGTCGCCATAAGACCTGTCTGTGTCGGTGCGACGTAGGCAAATTAAAAAAAATACTCGGTACGCAACAGTAATCCTATCTATCGTAAATGAGTGGCAAGAGAAGACAAAAAGCACATCACAAACGATGGTCAATGTAATGCTATTGTTGATCAGTTTTATGAACTTCCTATATTGTAGACCTTTACATTTAGTTTTCTTTCGACTCTGTGATATTAGGGCGTCTTATAAAATTATTTATAGCGTAGACTGTAATTCCTTATTCTCCGACTTCACATACCGATTTTCATTAATTTATGTTTGCCCATTTTCTCGTGACGGCGCTGATATGGACTTGGTAACAAAAATCCAAATTCATGAATATCTCCGTGATCATAGTCGGTACGGTAACAAAGTATAAGACATAAATGTTAGGAAAATTAGAACTATAACTATATAACTTTGGTTATGAAATATTAATTATCGATACGACCACTAATAACATAAATATTTGAGAATTAAATTTTATGCCTTGCCCTAAACTACCATTTATCTCAGCGTGAATAGAATCCTTTATGGCTCAGATTATAGCGATTTATTCCCCGACTTTGCGTACCGATTTTTATTAAGATAGGACCCCTAATAACATGAATATTTGATAATTAAATTTTAGTCCTTTCCCTATGCTATCATTTTTCTCAATGTAAATACAATTATGTATAGCCTACATTATACCGACGTATACGGCGAATTCGCGTACCGATTTTCGTTAAGATTTGACCACTAATAACATGAATATTTGAAAATTAAATTTTACACCTTCCCCTAAACTACCATTTTACTCAACGTGAATACAATTATTTATGACCTAGATTATAGCAACTTATTCTCAAACTTTGCATACTGATTTTCATTAAGATAAGACCACTAATAACATAAATATTTGAGAAATAAATTTTAGGCCTTCCATTAAACTACCATTTGACTGAACGTGAATAAAATTATTTATGTCCTAGATTGTAGCGACTTATTCTCCGTCTATGCATACCTATTTTCATTAAATTCTCTTCAGCTGTTTTCTCGTGATGCGTGTACAGACAGACAGACAAACAGACAGACAGACAGACAGACAGACAGACAGACAGACAGACAGACAGACAGACAGACAGACAGACAGACAGACAGAAATTATGGAAAATTAGAAAGTGCATTTCCTTGTTGCTGTGAATACGACTGATACAGAAATACCATCCTTTTTAAATTCTGAGCAATGTACAGATAAAACTCTTATTTTATATACCGGGTGGTACAGCTGCCCCTTTTTTTTCCGAATATATGCAACCAGCTAGGACATAAATGCCTCTTAGTCCCATCTTGCGCAACACCTTACAGCAATGTTATGTGCAGTTAACCCGATGTAGACTTCTCCGCACAATGGAAAAATGGTACAAGAGGCAGTAAGTGAGGTCCATCTCAAAAACACTGTACCATTTTATGTAGAGCGGTGTCCAATACTCTACTAATTTTTACGAAATGTTACTATACTGTACAAACCATAAACACGCCTATAGCTGTCGGTAGAGAATTGCGCACCTGATTGGTCCAAGAGGCCATTTTCTTTTGATACAAAGGGCGGTCGTGGTATCATAGAAAACGTGATAGGGTAAGACCAATTACAGACATGTCAATGCACCACCATTTTGTACAGTCTCATCACATCGAAATTGATAGAAACGTGTTTTGCACTGTAGTTTATAATCTGTGGCACGCAAATGCTGTACAGCAGATGTGATAGCTTACGCCATGTAATTACTACCGTTAGAGCGATCAAAAAAGGCATAAAACGGGACATTAAGGCTGTAACTCATCAGTAACTTGTCGAAGCGGGAACTTCCGCTCTCCTCGTGAATACAGAGTTACAAGGATAGCGTTTGTACGTTGCAAATAGCTGCGCGGAATTACGTATGAAAGACGTACCTTGATAGGTTACTTGAAGCAGGAAGGGTTCCAACCAGTCTTGTGTCATGCATTTTTTAATGTCATTTCGTATTCGCCTAGGCATCGTTTACGAAGACCTTTCTGAAGTCTCCGATATTCTTCTACGGAAGTTATAATAAACAGATATCATAAATATCGCCACATACGCACCGATTGTGAATACCACCTGAAACATAACGCTGGACTCATTCCACCAAGTAACGCGTAGAAAATGGTTGCAACTATCTGGGCGTAAGAGAGACGCGATTCTTTAGTTCACTGTGGTGTTTGCACATTCGAGTTCAGAACTTTTAACATCAACGATCAGTATCGAAGCGATAGCCTAGGTAATTCCATTAGTACAGGGCTACGAGACCAATTCTTTGTCGCCTGCAGTGGCTACATGGCACCAAACGCAGCGAGCATACGATATGTTAGCAGGCATTTAGAGTTCGAATCTAGTTACGAGCTTTTCAATTTTATTTTGATATTATACTTGTAAGGCCATTCGTAATAAATATTTAACGTTCTTAAGTCTCAAAAGTAATTTGCCACCTTTACAAAGAAAGCATACATACGAAAGGAATAATAACATGCGACTTCCATATGGCAAACGACTACAGGGAATGAAGCGCAGTGCACGTGTTGTCAACATTCTGACCCACCCATTCAACCAAGCAACTGCGCACGTTCGACTCGAAGACCAACTAACAGCGGTCTACACTTCATACGTAGGGCACATGAAACAGCATATCGTAATCCTAGTAGCAACGTGTGAGCACGTACTGTACGGTTAGCACGAAAGCAAACATTATGTATTCACGGGATGATTATGTGAATATGGTACTACTTTATGGAGAAGCAAGGCAAAATGCACGGGAAGCCAGACGCTTGTATCAAGAACGATTTCCTGGACGAAGGCTTCCAACTGCAGATACATTTCGACGTGTTGAAAGACGGTTGCGTGCAACGGGGTCATTTCATACATTACCCCCCGTTCGGGATGCTCCAGTGACGTCTGGAAATAACGACGAAGCTGTTCAAAATGCAATTGCATACAACCCGCACACAAGCTCACGGGCCATAGGAAATGAACTGAACATCAGTCATGTATCTGTACTGCGAATATTGCACCGCCATAAATTCCACCCTTTCCATCAACAGCTGCACCAGGAACTTCACGGAGATGACTTTCCAAAACGGATAGAATTTTTGCAATGGATATTACAAAGAGTTGAAGCTGATGCGAATTTCCTAATGGACATTCTCTTTAGTGATGAATCCAGATTTCACAACAACGGAACTGTTAATCGTCACAACTTCCATTACTGGAGCGTTGATAATCCTCACTGGATGAGGGTAGCTCGATTTCAGGTACAATGGGGCGTCAACGTGTGGTGCGAGATACTAGGTGACAAGATAATTGGACCATATTTCTTCGAAGGAAACCTCACGGGACGACGCTATCAAGAGTTTCTTCGTGAGTACCTCCCACTCTTATTGGAGGATGTGACCCTTATGACACGGTTACGGATGTGGTTCCAGCAGGATGGAGCTCCCCCACACTGGTCGTTGGCAGTACGGAACCACTTGCATAGGACATATCCTGGACGATGGATTGGACGAGGGGGTCCGGTCACATGGCCGGCTAGATCACCTGACCTTACTCCACTCGACTTTTTCCTCAGGGGTTATTTAAAGGAAAGAGTCTATGAGCAGGAGCCTGAGAGCCCGAATCATTTACGGCGGCTCATCACGGAAGCCTGCAGGCAGATTCCACCACATATGTTGCAGCAAGCACGAATGTCTCTCCTCCACCGTGCTCAGATGTGCATTAACGAAACAGGTGGTCATTTTGAACATTTGCTTCATTAATCGAATGGCCATGCATAAGCCCATCGCACCGCTGTCGGTACAATCTCACTTTATTGCAAATAGCTCTTTTAAGAGCTCCTTAAAAAACAAACATAGCTGAGTACCTGCAATATGAGAACTGATCATGATTTAGATTTGTCGTCAACAACACGACTCTCACGAACATCAACAACGCAATAAAAATATTCGTCGTACACATGACTCGAACCGCCTACTAACGAACACCGGTACTCTCCTCTAACTTTTAGCATGCTCGGCTATCACGGGTTGCTGTTTAGCGCTGTTGTGTTGCTGCTACTTCTAGTCATTCACCAATAATATTCTCTGTACAGGACGTTTCTGCGACACATAATTTTCACGATTCTTTACCATCAATCGGTATTTTATCATTAATGCTGATTTGCTTGACACGAATAAACGAATTATGGAAAGCGTGGTAAGAGCAGACATTGTAGTGAGTAGTCAAGGTCAATATTTTTAGATTCGACTATAATCTGCGGGTTGCATAAAACTGCGTGAATAGGGGCAGCTGTACCACCCGGTATATAGATGTGATTTTTAAAAATTAATTCCTTTTTGTTTGAATATGTCGTGTTAAGGCATGTCGCCGACTTGTAAATTTTCTAGTTTCCCCTTTCACCTTCTTCCATTCATGGTGTTTTGAATTAGTTTGTTGGGATGTTTCACCCTCCATTCTGGGGAATTTTCTTTATTTTATTTTTGTGTGACCTTTAAATGGAGTTGTAATTATGCACTTCAATCTTCTAGTATAAAATGTTTCTACTAAAAGGGGTACCACGCTCTATTTTGTTTAAATCGCAGTTGTTGAGAGTTCTCAAACCTGTATAGTCATATGACCATCGATTAAAAAGTTTTTTAAAGAAGGAACTGCAGATCGTGTGCAATTTTTTAAAAGGTATTAAACGATTTGTGATGAAGTCATTGAGTATCTCATTTTAAACCCTGGCTATTGGTACCCGATATCTATGTTTTAATTCTTGTTTCTGAAGATTCCTTCCATTAAAATTGTTTCAGTGAAAGAATTGTTTTCTTCTTACTTTCTATTTAATTTATGTAGTTTAATTTCATTGTTTTTTATTTAATGAATTATTTATGGGGTGTTACTCTCCTTTTTTAAACATTCTTATTTATTAAATTTTATGTGTGTTTAAACTATTTATGGTGTTACATGGTTTTTTCATGAACTGTAATCTCCTATTCCCTGGATCCACCCTCTTTGGTGGGTTTGTTTTTGCCCAGATTCAATCGCTTCCCAGTTCTGTGACTTGTGTTTTGATCAAGGCCTACCCTAACTAGCTTGTGTGGCCCCTAGCCGGTTTTGTAGTAGTACTGGCAATCGAGACCTGTGCGTTTGCTGTGTTGAGCGGTCAGTTGTTTCGTCATTTTTGTGTTCGATTGCACGTACGTCACATAATGAATAAAAATGTTATTTAAATTTATTCTAGAAACATTAAAACCAAAAGACGGATTTATTTATTTATTTATTTATTTATTTATTTATTTATTTATTTATTTATTTATTTATTTTGTGGGTAGTAGTATGCGAAGCTCTACACGCATCATTATGTTTAGAGTTAATATAATTTTACGAAATTGACAATAAATTCAAAAAGTACAGATAATTCACTTAACCCCATTTGTTGAATAAAACCTTAATTCAAACGTATTATACAGCTAGCGTTTGTACCCGTTATTTACATGGGAATTTGCAGTGGATTACATGTAACTTCAGGAATTTATGCGAATTAACATGGCTCTATTTATGCGCATATTGCGACATGTTAAAATGATATTTTCGTACGAAAGCGCGTGACAGTAACGTGAAATTTGATGAAGCTGAACAAAGTCGAGAGAGAATGATAACGATTTTCGAATTTATTGTACGGTACAGTTCCTGGTCCGAAGTCCTTAGTCCATGGTTCTCAGGTTGCATATTGTATCTCTGACGACTGGTGTGGCACTCCGACATTGATGATACCTCCCTTAATATCAGTCCTATCAAAAAGAGTAAAATGGCTCCTCAGTTTCCCGAACTTTAAGTTACATGCACGACATGTCCCACGGGACTTGGACGAAAAATCAAAATTTTCGTAATCATCTGCTTTATTATCCGTCGAACGATAAGTGTGTACATGGCATAAAGGAACGGAAATTCTTGAACTTTTGTTGTATACACTCTTTTTATATACCTAATGTTAACGAAAATATTTCAGAATAATCTTCCTTTAAATACCGACTCCATGTGATTACCATGACATCATATGCACCTGATAACACAATTCTGAGTTGAGTAGAATTAAAATACGTAGTTTGGTTGAAGTAAGTCCAGCACTTTTAGGAGTATACAGACAGACAGGGAGATAACCAGACACACAGACACCAAAGGAAAAAGTTCTACCTCTTGTTACCTCGGTGTACAGATACATTAGTTAGGGGTTATTTTAAATCTGAGAGAAATATGATGCATCATTTGATTTTCTCCCGTTGTGGATCCTTTAAATAATTACACGTCTGTGAGGGTATCCGTCACTGCCTTGCAGAGCATGAAACCGGTACAAAATAGTAATATTCTCCGCCATTTGAAGAGTAGGCGAAATTATGTACATGAAAAAACTATTTAAAATGAAGGGGCATTTCACGTTATAGTCAACATATGCATATTGAAATCTGCTCCTCGATGAGTCGAGAGAGAATGATAACGATTTTCTAAGTTATTGTACTCTAAATATGAAGTTTGGTCGAGATACAATCAGTAGTGTAGAAGAAAATGGAAAAGAAATTATCTTTTGTTCTTCGCATAAACCCCGTGTCTATTCAGTGACTTTTAAATTATATGCATATCCAAACCTGCGCTCAGATTAGTAGACTCTAAATATGAAATTTGGTGGAGACATAATCAACAGTGTACAGGAAAAATTGAAAAACACTCTTTTGGTCTTCCTATAAAGCCCCAGTCTATTAAGTGATTTTTAAATGAGATACATATTGAAACCTTCTCCTGGATGAGTAGACTCTAAATATGAAGTTCGGTCGAGATCTGTTCAGCCGTCTTACCCGTTGTGGTGGAATAACCCAGCAAACAAGAAAACAAACAAACAGACAAGAAAACTATAAACAACTTATACGGTCTTGAACTGACCTGAAACGGGTAATTATATGAAAATTTGGCGAAATAAATTACATTACAGGCGACGGACTCTCTTGAAATGTTAGTTATGAGGTAAAAGCGTTATGAGTTAAATATAAGATGATTAAGAGACAATGAAGCCAGTAAGCAAGATAATGTAGGGATAGAATCATCATTCTTATGTCAGTGTTAGATCAGACATTCATTAGTTTGCATTAGTATCCACGTTAAATGTTTATTATAATGCTCAACAAATTAATTCATTTGATAATTCTACGAGTTTCGGTCCTGAAAGGTTTTGAAACGTTTGGCACCTTCCGAAGAATAAAGAAATATTCTCTTTAGCACAAACTGTCGACGTCAAATACACCACTAATGATTCTGAAGAAAGTAGTTTTGTCAGTGCCCATGCACCTATATTTAAATTTGATAGGAAATATAAAGTAGGAAAGGATTTCAAGTAAATGTGAGTACTCTCTGGATGGACGGGGAGAGTGTCGTACTTTGAGGACAGAGTATCTCGGAAAAATGATTTTTCTGGTTTGTGTTGTTATCTGATGAGCTCAAACTCAGTTTTTAAAATGCCAGTAGGTGACGCATAGTTTATCTTTTATTTGTTGTGTCAATAAGAGTAGGTGGTGTGGGTAAAAATGGAAATATCTCGCTCGCTTTTATAAATCTGTAACACACAAACGGAATTGTGTTCCTTAATATAACCGTCTGCATTGCTTTCTTATCATCAGATGAGTGAATGTGTATACTAAAAATTGATTGTTGAAGTAGATTTTAAAATTTTACAAAGATGAACTAAGTTTTAATCAGAAGGTGTGTTGGGAACTGGTTTACAAATTTAGCGGTACCACCAATAAGAATTACCCTCAGTTATGAAGTTAAAAAGAAATACGTAATTGATGGTGAATGGAGGGGATTCATGAAACGTCATCTTGTATGTTCCACAAGAACACCATGAGCTACAAGTTTAGGCAGGCCGAGGAACGGCAACGTGACTGGAGTATCTACAGTCCAGACACAAAAAAAGATAGTAGCTCCAAATTGAATAAGTCTGATTGAGGTGGGGTTGGGCGACATCTTCCGAACTTGGCAGTCGTATCAAAATCATTGTGATTCGTAATCCACCAACGTTTAATGAATGTTTTCAAGCCTAAAATGTTGTGTGGCGCATCGTCTGGGTCAACTGTTGCTGCTAGACCATCTAGGTGTTCAAATGAAGAAACCTTCCTACAGTTTGCGAGGAGTTTTCTTAAATATCTGAAGGCCTCCAAAATAAGAACGTGTTTCCTTGTTGATAAACAAGGGCAACGTTCATCTCAGTATGGAAACTCCAGATAAAGCACCTGATCCGCGCATTGTAATAGGTGCTCCATTGCCACGCACCTTCCCACCCACACCTCCCATAAAGTACAATTCTTCTCTGAATTCTTCCTCCAATCTCGTGGCATAAGAAGATGTAGTTCATATTGGATATTATTACGTGATCTTCGTGTTGGCTTGTAATTTCTTTTTCCTAGGCAGAATACTTATTTGCGTATATGCTCAAGATGTATGTATTTGCAGAATGAAATGAAATCCAATCGCTCCGAACGAAGAACTTTAGAAGTAATTGATCGAATTTTAAGAGTAACAGGTATTTTTAGGTTTTTAATACCCTATGGCACACTAAAAAATGCAATTAGGCATGACTTATGAACACAAAAGTGAAAATGAAAACCCACAGCCTGTTTCCAGTCATTCGACCGGGACAGGAATGGAATGAATGAAGCCCCATCTAGCGGCGAGGATAGGAATTGTGCCGGCTGCCGAAGCCCGTCGCACTCCTCTGGGGCAATGATTAATGAATGATAGATGAAATGAAATGATAGTGGAGAGTGTTTCTGGAATGAAAGATGACAGGGAAAACCGGAGTACCCGGAGAAAAACCTGTCCCGCCTCCGATTTGTCCAGCACAAATCTCACATGGAGTGACCGGTTTTGAACCACGGAACCCAGCGCTGAGAGGGTGGTGCGCTGCCGCCTGAGCCACCGAGGCTAAAAGCAAAAAGTGATTATTATTATTATTATTATTATTATTATTATTATTATTATTATTATTATTACTCTATTATTTCTTTTAAAATCTGATTTTCGTCGCACCGACACAGAAAGGTATTATGGCGATGTTGGAATAGGAAACGGCTAGGAGTGGGAAGGAAGCGACCGTGGCCTTAATAAAGATACAGCCCCTGCATTTGCCTGGTGTAAAAATGGGAAAACACAGAAAACCGTCTTCAGTGCTGCCAAAAGTGGGGTTCGAACCCTCTATCTCCCGAATGCACGCCTACAGATGCGTGCCCCTATCTGCACGGCCAACTCGCTCGGTAGCTTGAGAAGTATTCGTACGAGTCTCGTCATATTATTCACTGCTGTTTAATGTTTAAATAACATGCGAATGATTGACATCCTGTGTGATGGGGATAAATTCCGTCGTTGATCTTTTTTTACTAACGTGGTAACTTCTACATGGTCTTTCACTTAAAGTGGGCCCGGTCGGTCGGCAGCTCGCCTACGAGGTGTCAACTTGAAGGACCTGCACTAGGTCTCTCCGGAGGCCTCACGTCTTTAATCATAATAGTAATAGTAATAATAATAATAAAGTTTGTGTCAATTTCTTTGATCTCCCGTTGTTTTTATCCCTACCTGTGAAGGCTGTATCACTAAAGATACACATTTCATGTCGTAGTAAAAACTTTCCCAATTCGGTTCGTATCTAAAAATCAGCACGATTACTTCACTGGTAACGTGCATATTGTCAAGAAATCTGCCTTCATTGTGGCACCAGAATATTCACTTTGCCATATACTGAGGTCCATCAAAGGTGAAACGCTGCAGAGAGGTTCATAATCCACTTTAGGTCTCGCTCGACCTCGTTCGAATACTTGTCGTTCACCTGCTTTCATTATTTTCCTCGCCTCTCTTTCCCTCTCTCCTCAACCACCCTGCCCTCCACTTGAGAGCGTCCATACATCCTCGCGTGAAAGGGACAAACGACATATTACAGTGGCTAAGATGAGTGATATGCAGCAGAATTAATACCGAAGGGCCTTACTACGTAATGGTTTTCTCACCCAATATACGTAAATTTAGTAGTCAAGCCACATTCCTACAACCATGTTTAGCAAGTCAAGCATTATGAGAGAATTGTAAGTCAAGTGCTTATATCGCACGCCATGACCGCATTCTGCGATTCTCCGATTATCATCATCGAAACCAAGTAAATCATAAAATTATACTAATTTTGTTGCTAGTTGCTTTACGTCGCACCGACACAGATGGGTCTTATGGCGACGATGGGATAGGAAAGGGCTAGAAGTGGGAAGGAAGCGGCCTTGTGCGAAAATGAGAAACCACGGAAAACCATCTTCAGGGCTGCCGACGGTGGGGTTCGAACCCACTATCACCCGGATGCAAGCTCACAGCTGCGTGCTCCTAACCGCACGGCCAGCTCTCCTGGTAATACCAATTTTAAGTCATATTTATTTGAGTCAATTTAAGACTACACTCGACACAGTTAAATCCACTACATAGAAGCAAAAGAAAGAGAAATTTGCATAAACGCACAAAACTGATAATTTGAAATACTTTATTAGTGATTATACAGAAATAGTGGAGGTTAGGTCTCGGAAATAAATCTTTAGACATGCAGAATATGAACCTATTAAGGCAATGTAAATCTTCTGGAATTTTGACTGAATTGTTCGAGTTGGTAAACAAATTCCTATAAAGCCATATTTCCGCCCTATGGGCAGTTTGAATGAATTAAACGGGAAAAGGATAATCGAGAGATTATAATACAGAATTTTTATACAAATAATTGCATGTCGTCGCTGCAGGGACAAAACCTCCTATGTGAAAGAATTTAGTTTACAACGTTTGCCGGAAAAAGTTCTGTCACCTAAGGTGCAATACTGTGTGAATATTGTCAAGGAATTCTCGCTCTTCAAAATGTGCTGCGGGTCAGTATATTACCAAAAAAATTATCGCATAGGAGGTTTTATCGTGGCAACGACGATGTATCCGATAATAATATTTTTCTGATTCCCCTGTACTTATTTCACAACTTCTTACTCACCTAACGGCATGCTGTGATATCAGTCCTAGGCCAGGTTCATTCCAGATGTCTCCACTCTGGGAATAAATTAACTCTCACTTACCTGAAACGAAAGAATACATAAGAATATTATTTTTTAAAATTTTGCAAGTTTTCAAGGAGCAGCATACTTTTACATAAAATATTCCCTTAGTGTTCAGTAGATTTAAAAGGGTTTCTACTGATAAGGTAGAATAATATCAACAACAGTAGAATACCACGTCTATATTCCATTTCGTCGCTCAAGAAAATAAACCTCATATCACACAATGTTCTTCCTGTCCGCTTATTTTAATTAAGACTGGTCACGCCTCCCAGCCGTATGTGGATATGCTGTCAATCAGAACAATTTTCGTTGTGTTAGTTTTCCTATGCTTATGTGTAAAGGAAAATGAATCTTAAATACAATATGGAATAGGAGTGCGTAAATACTTCATACAAATACACAACCCTACAGTAGAGTACGGTGAGGTTCATTTTCCTTTTCGCGTAGGAAAATGAACACGACAAAAATTGTTCCGATGGACTGCATATCCATGCGTGGCTGGGAGATGTGACCAGAATTAAAGATAATAATGGATCCGAAGAGCATTATGTTTCCCGACGATTTGTTGCCGAAACATCTATGATACACGGAGGCATGCAATGTACAATAATTCCGAGAATGGACGGTACTAGCAAATTACTAGCAGATTGCTTTCAACTACGCGGATGCGGACTGGAGCTTCACTAGATTTACTTGTCGACTCTGTGCAGCGTGCACTCCAGATTACACTCAATTCCAAAAGTTAGTCTCGTGTATTTCGCTACGAGAACGAAATTCGTCAGATAACTTGTACTGTCGACAAATGTGTGCTAACACGCATATTTTCTTTTTTATTAATAGGAATCGTGTTTGAATAGAAACGTCCCAGGCCTGTATAAAGATACGTTTCTTAAGGCGTGTTGTAATGCTTGTCATATGTTTGCTGCATTAGAAAGGGCAGTACCTTATATAGACCATGTTCAAACACAATTTTACTCAAAAACTCTGGAGTGCATCGAACAAAAATTCAATATAAATATTACAATAAGCATACCTGTAAAACACATACTATTGAACAAAGAATAATGTACACCTTTTTCCACAAATAACGACATGTTTCTCTCTCAAGTCACACTTAATATTTGGAATTTTTAAAAAAAACATTTCTATCCGAACACCTACGAAATTGAAATCTGAAGATCATCTTAATTAAGTCCTGCCTTGTCTCCATTCCAGCATATAATGCGATGATTTTGAATACAGGTTCCTCTTTCATTGGATCGAATCTAAACCGGCTGCCGAGTTTGTTGATCCTCATTACGTCGCCCACACTGGTTGGGTCAATGACATGCTGCACTTCCCCTTCAGGTTCCCTTAGTATTATCATTATTCTTGCTCTTATTATTATTATTATTATTATTATTATTATTATTATTATTATTATTATTATTGTTACGGAGATATCCGTGGTAGTTAGAGGTGAAAAAAGGTGCGGGCTGGAATAGGTCTCAACTACAGAAGTTCGAAAGATGAATTAAAATTTCAACAAGGTTACATTTTCAAAACTTAACAATGGTAACATAGAATTTGAAAACTTAACAAGTCAACAACCAGCCAAAAATCAAATACAGAAAATTTACAAGAGTTAGAGGATTATTACAAGGTCTGGGCTTCGAGCCCCACAACCACAATCCTTGAGCTATTAGCCCAACTTTACCAAGGTGCAAAATTGAACAAAGGGGCAGAAAACCCCATCATGCCAAGGAGAACTTGCTCCAAATTACAGTGTTAAGCCTCCTAGAGGCACACAGAAAACAAATTTAGGAAAGAGCAGACCCGCTCTCAAAGTTCAAGCCTATCAAAGGCCACGACGAATTTTACTTCTATCTGCCCTCAAGGCACACAAGGAAACAGGGGTATTTAATACCCAACCTACAGGGCCTTCGCCATGAAAATAAAACAACAGGTTAAGTTACTGGCCCAAAGTACAGAGAGGACTGGAGGCGTGAACTCGCACTCCAAATACACTTTTAAAACCTAAGTGGCTCTAGGCCGATACACAGGGGCTAGTCCCAAGATAGGGAGGTGACCCGTATGAGAAAACTTTAATACATTAAGGAAGAGAAGAAACGGTTATGAAAACGTAGTCACCTCAATTTCAAAAATGAAGGGGAGCTCGAGAGGGTACAGCACTCTCTATCCCCGCTTTACAGTAAAATATATTTGTAGTTTTTACATAGACAGGAAAGGAATTTACATTTTAAAAGGATGGCTTACATACTAAAGGCTTCGAACCCTCCCCGAGAGTTAGACTGCTGAGCTAGCAAGAAATTAAGATGTTAAAAGGCCATTACCTTGTTGAAGAGCTGCTGCTTGAAGAAAGAGGCGCTTCCCGCCCCATGCTATATATCCACAAACTGAGTTAGATGTTATACTAGTGGCCCCGAGACAAGAAAATCAGCAGTTTTTATACCCTCGTGAAAAATTCGAGAGCTTTCAAGAATGAATAGACACAACCCCTCAACTTTATTGGATAGCTTAGAGCTACATATCCATATCGAAGAAGACATACACTATTGGTCAAAAATTAATTAAACAAATTCGGAATTGGCTGAGTTCAAAACTGGCGGACAGAAAGATTAATATTGCCAACCCAAAAAATAAAAGAACAAAATGTAGTAAAGGCAAAACTTAAGAATACAAAATTTCTTCAAGAAAGTTCATTCCTTCGCACCAGAGTGCGTAATCATAGTTTTTAGTAGAGACATCTGGTAAAGAACGTCCACACTTCTTGATCAATTACAAACAAAACACATCAAAATTCACACAGAGCCATCTTCGGAGAAACTGTTGAGTTAATACAGTTTTTTAAAGTTCAGGCTTTCTCCTGTAGAGGAGTTTCAACTGGCGCAATATTTGAACTAGCGGCGTGGAGGTGTACCGCCCGGTACAATTATTATTATTATTATTATTATTATTATTATTATTATTATTATTATTATTATTATTATTATTATTATTATTATTATTACTATTTCTCGTATTACATCCTAGAATTCCAACTAATCCTAGTAGTGGCTGTATCGCCTTACTGGCTCAAATGCGTGCTGTCCGTCCATATAGTGATTACTTTCTGCGGAGAGAAAGTACGGAATATGATTACATTCACATTAACGCGTGTTGCATTTCGTGAGTTCTGACGAGGTACTTATCTTGTTTGAATAACTTTCATGATTAAGCCGAGAATACACCTGTATTCTCTACCTTGACGTATATTAACCTACTCACCAACAAAACATTAGGGGAACTTAATTTCTCGACTTATCCTTGTAGATAAGCTGTATGTGGTAATACACCCTAAAATACTTAACAATATTGATGAGTTAGCATAGGGTATACGGCATTTAGTGCCGGGAGTGTCCGAGGGCATCTTAGGCTTGCCAGATGCAGGCCCTTTGATTTGACGCCTGCAGGCGTCCTGTGTGTCGTGATTAGTATGAAATGATGATGGAGACAACAAATACACCCAGCCCCCGTGCCAGCGGAAATAACCAATGATGGTTAAAATTCCCTGCACCGGGCGATTTGGCCGTGCGGTTAGGGGCGCGCAGCTGTGAGGTTGCATCCGGGAGATAGTGGGTTCGAACTACACTGTCGGCAGCCCTGAAGATGGTTTTCCGTGCTTTCCCAATTTTCACACGAGGCAAATGATGGCGCTGTACCTTAATGAAGGCCACGGCCGCTTCCTTCCCATTCCTAGGCCTTTTCTATCCCATCGTTGCCATAAGACCTATCTGTGTCGGTTCGACGTAAAGCAAATAACAAGAAAAGAACCCTGCCCTGCCGGGAATTGAACGCTGAACCCCTGTGACGGAAGGACAGAATGCTAACTATTTAGCCATGGAGCCGGACAACAATAACGATAATCAACAATAAATGACCTTAATGGAAATGCACTTTCGCTGAAGAGCTTGCGAATAATGCACAGACCTCTTTCAATGTATTGCATATTTAAGTGGTTCGTTCGAAAAAGAGCTCATGGAAGCTATATATTTGCTGAGGAGATGGTAGCTAAGTGAATTTGACATCAAAGGATACCGGTAAATAAAGTTTTTTACGTCAAGCTTGTTAGGTAAAGGTTTCACAGGAGAACACATCCTTTGACCTCCCAGAGTGCCATCACTCTACAGTCACTAATTATTAAAATATCCACTCTCCCTGCAAGCAGCAGATGGTATCAGGTTGGAATTTCAGGTATCGTGAGGGAATACAGAATTATGTGGTAAAATTCTAGCATTCACCAGCTGTTACCTAACACACATTATTTAAGGAGGTAGCATTAAATTAATGGATTATACATCATGAATGGAAGAGATAACTGTGGGACATTTAACACTTAATCTCAAACTCTTAATATTTGATTCTCTTCTATCAGGTTAACACGATACCTGTTTTCCTTGGCTGTTTTATGTTGCTTCTCACTGTTTTGCTAGAGGGTTATCCCGTTAACTCAGATTTTCTGAAACGATAGGATAGGAAAGGGCCACGGCTGGGAAGGAAGCGTACGTGGTCTTAATGAAGATACAGATCCATCATTTGTCTAGTGTGAAAATAAGAAAACCATTATTAGGGCTGCCAATGGTGGGGTCGAGCTAACAATTTCCCGAAAGCTAGCTATCAATTACGAAGGGCGGTATTGGTTGGCTTTGTTGACCAGGTCTACTGCCTCTTGTATCAGCTGGTTAGTCACTTGGTCTCATGATATTGAGTTAGCCCCATTCCAGCCCTCAGTAAAGAAGTAAAATTGAGGCCTGTCCAGGAATCAAATCCGTATCCTCCGGGTAAGAGTCAGGCACGTTACCCCTACACCATGAGACTGGCAAAGTGCTTAACCCTCTCATATATGTATAAGAAATATTTACTTCAATACTTTAAGAACTGTTGATCTTTCGGGGCTAGCAACACATACTTAATTTTAGTGTATTGTCTTCTAGCTTACGTTAAGCCCTACCTTTTACCTCCAACTGACGAAGCATTAGGCCTTACATACTTGAAATATAACTAAGCAAAGCTACCCCCGTACAGGTTACGAAGGCCCTTAAACTCCGTATTTGTGGAAAATAGTAGTTACTTTTAGGCTCAGCCGTCTTCACCACACGAATTAAAACTAACCTTGTGCACATTTATTCAGTGGCCTGACTGAAATCTTGATCAAGTGCAGTACCAAAATTGGAAGTTTCGTTTCGAAGATTCTCGATTCCCTGAGGAGGATTGAATTCCTGTTTTTCATCGTGAACCATGAACACCTTTATCGTCTCGGCTAGACAGTCCCCTTTGACAAATGTTTATATTATGTATATAGATGGTCAAATATTTCCCTATATTATTAAGTGTGCACGTTTTGGGTACATATCTAAACAACACGTGAATATACTTTTCAAGGTAATTGGAGGTAATCCACCGCGGTTCAGTCTTTCAATTTAAGGAGCTTGCGATATCTTGGTCAACAATCCACGTTTTTATTGTGTTACTTCAAACGGACTGCGTAGTGTAGATATTTAGGCATTCGCCTTCAATGTTCTTGGCATTTAGGACTGTTTAACTGTGAGTGAGATGTGTCAGTCAAGTTCTTGGCACGTTACAGATTCTCTCCTAAGGTCGAGGTTCCGGTGTATATTATAATTTAGAGCAAGTGAAGACACGTAAGACACATATAATAATACAATAAGAAGACCTGTACCAACACTCAGAGAAACTCTCAGACACATTTAGGAAAATACTATTGACATTTTACGGACATATTCTCAGAATAAGTAATCAGAGATTAACCAAAAGTGTTCTGAAGTATGCCCCGTCAATTAAAGGGAAAAAGGCAATTGACTGCCTGAAGTTGGAAAAAAATCTTCTGAAAATACGGATCGATTTCTAGCGAGACTGGGGATTTTAATTGCGGATGGTTAATTCCCATGGCTCGGGGACATCCCAGATATGTTCGATAGGGTTCATATCGGGGCTCCTGGGTGGCCATGACAGTCGTTGGACCTCCGCTGCATGTTCCTGGAATCATTCCCGGGCGACGTGGGAGTGATGTGGCGGCGCGTTATCATCTTGAAACACCACAGAACCGTCTGGGCGCTGGAAGGCCAAAAGTGGGTGGAGATGGTCTCCGAGCAGCTCAACATACCGTGTACTATTCAAAGACTCTTCCAGAACAACTAGGGGGCCCATTCCATACCAGGAAAATGCACCCCAGACCATAACGGAGACACCAGCGCCCTGGACCACACCTTCGAGGCAGGGGGCATCCATCGCTTCATATGGTCTGCGCCATACACTGTGCCTCCCATCGGCATGGTGCAGTTGAAATCGTGATTCGTCCGACCATATCACGTTACGCCAATGTTCCAGTATCCATCCCTGGTGACTGGCGACAAATGCGCGTCGTTGTGCCCGATGACGTTGGGTTAACAGTGGCACTCGTGTGCGGCGCTGGCTCCCATACCCCATAGAACCCATGTTCCTGCGGATTACCCACTGGGAGACGTGTCTAGCATGGCCTGTGTTGAATTGAGCCGTGATTTGTTGCACGGTTGCCCGTTTGTCACTACTGACAATCCGCCTCAGATGTCGCCGGTCACGGTCATCGAGGGTGGCTGGACGGCCGGTCGTTCGTCCTTTGTGGACGGTGACACCCGCATTCAACCATTCACGATACACCCAAGACACGGTTGATCGCGTGAAGCCGAATTCCCTCACCACTTCCCATCCGTCGGGCACCGACCACCATATCCCGTTCGAACGGTGTCAGCTCACGACGACGTTCCATGTTACACCTGTCACATGCACAGCCACTACTCACAAGGTCTCCTATACAACTGCCGCTGTCACAGGGGGCGTGTGGTGGGCAGACAACACACCTGCGCATCAGTGCTCCGCTATCCCGTGACATTTGCTCAGTCAGTGTACATTTTTATTACAGTGTAGGTGTTCACTAAGGAAGGATTTTTGGATATTGCGTCGGTAAGGAGGTAAGAAGGGGGTAATTTTTTAAATTAGTATATCTATATCTCAAAAACTTAACAGTTTAAAGACATGAAAATTGGTATTCAGAATCTTAAAAAAAAAAAAAAAATAGTATTTCTTCTTTCGGAAAATCCACTTAGGGGGTTGAAAAATGTTAAAATGGTGTGAAATTTTAAAATGAATTATATCCCAAAAACATGTACAGATGTAAAAGCTGGTATTCGGAATCTCCTTTAAGATTGTAATTTTTTGTTTTCGGAAAATCCAGTTAATGGGGGAGCGTCGGCAGAAAAGGACTGAAAAATGGGGTTGAATCCTTTAACTGAGATACTTATATCCCAAAACTGAACATGTTAGAGGCGTGAAAAATTGGTATTTGAAATCTCCTTTCAAAATAAAGAGAGACGTGTATTTTTCGTAAAACCCACTTTAGGGGTGAAAAGAATTTAAGACTTGGGTAAATGTTTAAAATTAGTATACCTACAGTGTATCTGCAACATGAGAAATGTTCCTGACGTGAAGATTGGTATTTGGAATCTCCTTTAAAAATAAACGCATATACTTTTGTTTTCAGAAAATCCACTTTGGTTGGGCTGAAAAGAACTGAAAATGTGGTTGAATCCTGTAATTGGGATAGTTATATCTCAAAAACTGAGTATGTTACAGACGTTAAAACTGATATTTGGAATCTCCATTAAAAATAAAGAAACATGTCTTGTTTCTTGTTTTCGGAAATTCCATTTAAGGTAGGTGAAAAGGACCGAAAAATGGATTGAATTCTTTTTATGAAGGTATTTATACTACATCTCAGGCCGACTGGTTGGCTGAATGGTCAGCGTACTGACCTTCGGTTCAGAGGGTGCCGGGTTCGATTCACGGCCGGGTCGGGGATCGTATTCGCTTTTGATTATTCGTTCTGTCTGGGGGACTAGGTGTTTCCTTTTTTTTTTTTTGCTAGTTGCTTTACGTCGCACCGACACAGATAGGTATTATGGCGACGATGGGATAGGAATGGCCTAGGAATGGGAAGGAAGCGGCCGTGGCCTTAATTAAGTTGCAGCCCCAGCATTTGCCTGGTGTGAAAGGGTGTTTATATGTTCTCATAGCCAAGGGATCGCCAGTGTTACGTAGGATCCGAACCGTAGGAACGGGACATGACTTCATGTTTCAAAAATTGTGCGAACACGCGCTCGCTGGTCGGGATTTGAATGGCGACCGTGTTAGTGACAATATCATTTAACTATCACGCCCCCGATTTTATAAAGTAATATTTTATCTTCAAGCTACTAATATCTGTTAAAATTAATTTGAACTGCTTTATGAACTTACGTGGTCATTAGAATTAAAGGAAGATAGGCATACAATAACTATCAACAACACCGTGCAAGAACTGTGTGTTTACTGCACCAAATTCATTTACATACCCAGTTTTAAAAGTGACAACCTTTAGTTACTCTGCCTATGTGTTACTTCGTCTTCGTAGGTTGAATTTCTGTACTAACTTACATCCTGATATGTCTCATTGCCGTGCATCCCCACTCGCACTTCATTACGGTCATCGATCTTCTGCTTGTAATGTCCTTCGCCTCACCTGTCAACTTTCACATCGTCGTTATGCTCGGGCTCTTACACGTCTTCGACCTGCACAGTTATGTTACTCCTTTGAAGTAGCAGTACAGTTTCATTGCGTACTGATATCAGTTGGCCTTCGTTAAAATGTATAGGATTATATTCTACACATGGCAACAAAATACAAATCATTTCAGCTCTATGTTATTACTTAATTTAATCCGTTTTCCCTCCAGGGTTGGTTTTACCCCGTACTCAGCGGGAGATCCCACCTCTACAGCCGCAAGGGCAGTGTCCTGGTACGTGAGATTTTCGGTTGGCGATACAATTGGCAAGGAGGACCAGTACCTCGCCCAGGCCGCATCACTTGCTATGCCGAGCAGGGGCTTCATGGGGGATGGGAAGTTTGGAAGGGATAGTGAAGGAAGAGGGAAGGAACCGGCTTTGGCCGTTAGTTAGGTGCAGGCATTTGCCTGGAGAAGATGGCTGAGATGGGAATCGAACCTCCTCTACTCAGTTGAACTCCCCAAGATGAATGGAACCTACTTCAGAACTCGTACCACGTACATTTCGTGGCACAGCCACTGATCACACCAACCAATACACCACAGCTTTACAATCAGTATAATCATTGCAGTCATATGTATGAGAGTGTATTCATTCGTATTTGTTAGTCTTAGTGATTATCGGTTTAAACTGGTATTTTTTTTATTGTGTGGTTTGATTATTTAACCCCTACCGTCATTCTTTTATTTGCCTCGTTTGTCATTTGTAAATCTATCCACTGATACATTGTTTTCGTTTAGTACTGTAACCGTTCATCACCATGCCATAGGCATGTTAGGAGGTTTGGTCAATTATATATGCCGTTTTCCGCAACATTCTGTGACATCTAATGTAGTAATTAGCAGTCCACATGCCGAACCGGGATGTGATTCGCGATACGCCATTCCAAAGGGAACGGTTCTCTGCGCTGTAACGAGTAAAGGATAGCGCAGTATTCCTAAACCTTGAAATCGCGCTCTCTTTTCGATCAAGCGAGAAGAAGAGATGACGCTACGCATGAAAATATAGGTTGTCGGAGAGTGGGCTGAGTTAAGGTGTGTTAACCCCTGAGAAATAAATGCCCTCTACTAATTCAACACCGCATTCACTGGTACCACTTCAATATAATTTACTAAAAAGAGGAAGAAGAAGAACACCTTCATCTGAAATAATTTTTGGAGATTTATGAGTCAGGTCTCATTCGAACCGATGTATTGAATGCTAATTGTTGATGCATATAAATGCAGTACTTGAATAGTGGATCGGTAATGACGCTTATCATACAGTAGTACGCAGATTAAAGATGACTGCTGAAGTCTGACAACGTGTGGAAAGAAGTGGGAGATCTTGCATGATGAACCATGACGCGTGATTTTCTAAAAGGACGCTTTTGTGATTGTGAATGACCCACTCATCGCTTTGGTTTTGTATGTGTTCAGTAGAAAGTAGAGGTCATAAGTTATAATTTGATTGTTTTCACGTCGCTGAAAGACTCCGATGACCGGACCTTCATTTTCAGCAGGGGAATGATTTACCTCCCCCCTGATCATTTTGTCCGGAGGCTAAAAGTAGAGCCAGGGCCTAGATACAGTATCTCATTGTCATTTGTGTAGTTGCAGTACTAACACGTTAGGAGTGAACTTGGATATCAGGATATGAAGTGTTGTGTCATAGAAGAAAAAGACATTAGTGCGATGTAAAGTATCGCGAAATAAGCCGTGTGGCACCAGACAATGTGCAGTATTAGTGAATAGAAGCCTTATTTCACCATTCAATATTGCAAATGAGAACAACAGTCAGTTGCGGCCCATGATGCAATAACCAGTGAAAGAGTAAACGCATCAGGTTGTTTAGAGGTAGTGAGACAGTTAATTATATTCAGTTTTCAATAATAACCGATCCAAAGCATTTTAAGAGTGGGCGACGTTCAGAAAAACTAAAGAACTATTCCTGATAAAATTAGCGTTTGCATACTCCACGGACACTCGTGGTGATAGACTGTGTGAGTAATGGGAAATGCACAGTGATTTCTACGAACTTGCCACCATTTGCATTAATTTATTTAAAGTCATTGGTGGATCTTATTAACAGTAGATTCCTTTGAAAAGTACATAAACAGTGTTTATTAACTGATTTCCCATTTTGCCTGTATGCTCGTGAGTGATCGTCGAACCCCGAGATCTGGAGACTACAAGAATCGCGCCTAAGTGCCTGCGATCATTTTCTACAGGGAACGTCCAGAGACTCAACTAAGAAGACCACAGTTCGAAACATGGATCGGGTGAGGATAAAGATGAACCAAGGACTATCCAAGAGAAGACCACTCATCATGACTGAGTAAAAATCTAGGATGTACCCCGAGATGACAGTAAACCATACCCATCATTTGATAAGTACACATAATTTTGAATATATTTTTACCACGAGATTTGCATGCCAGTAGCAATTTTATTTTGTAAATATTGGAATGTTATAATTAATCATATTAAATGTAGGGAACACTATACGTGTGTGACTGGGAAAGATTTATTAATTTAATTAGGGTTTTCAAGTGATTTAAGAATAATCATTGGGATTTGGTAGGCTTATTTGCATGAATAATTATATAGATCCCATAAATTATTAGTGTATATGAAGCACATATTTGGGAAGAATAGCGACTTAGCTAAACTTATAATTTCTTCGTAATGTTATTATCTGGTAAAGATTTTATTAGTAATTTGAATATAAACTATATGTTTGCTTCAAGGTGATTCAGGTATTTATAAATCCCGTATGATAATAGATGATCATTGAAGATGTCCCAAACCGCGGTATTAAGAGAATTATATACATGTGCGAGAAGAATTAAATAACCTGTAAGAATGGAGTTTTCTCAGTAAATTAACGGGACGGATTTGAGATGCGGTGGTATGATATGGAAGGTTGAAGCTGTAACATGTTGTGTTGTTGGAATGTTAAAGGATAATAATAATTATGGCTGTTGTGACATATTGAATTGGGCTGAGTATATAGCCAAATAATGAATAATAAGAAGTAATGGCTCTCAAATGAATGCGTACTTGAGAACAAGCCGTGATGATATTTAAAGGAAAGTAAGTAAGAAAGAAAGAAAGAAAGAAAGAAACAGACGACGAGTTCAGTGTGTTTTTGTAGCCACGGAGCTGGTCACACACCTGTTGTCATGATTGACAGATTAACAACATGAGGACTGTTAGGGTCCGAGAGAGAGAGAGATTCTGTCGTTTCAAACAAGCTTACCAGTGCAGTCTCAATTCAAATCTAAAGATACGTTATGAGTAACACGGATAATTTTCCGATTTTTCGAAGGATAGATCCCTTCCCATTTTTATGCACTAAATTAGCTCGTGATTGGAGTTTTAAAATTTTTATCTTGGAAGCTGGAGTACCTGAGTTCAACTCATGTTGGAACGAAGAATTTAACTTGATACTATGGTTTGATTAAACCATATCTTCAAGATGTGTTGTGTGATATATATTCGATATCTTCCCTATGTAATGTGTTTACGTGTTTTATTATTTCCCAAAGTGTTCTATGGTGATGGGTTCGATTCCAGCGTTGGATGATTTTTCTTTAAATATAATTTCTTAGGTAAACCCAGGAGACACGTGTGTGTTCAGTGTAATATATAATTGTCATGGTCAAATGGACCATATGTTTGATATGCGGCGATGCAATCTCGTGTGTAAAGTAGATGTACTTGTGATTTCATTCCAAATCATGATGATTAATAATTAATTAAAGGTATGTTTAATTAATGACGATTTATGATAATTAATTAATCAACAGAATGGATGCCATTTAATATCCATTTTTGATTAGTTTATTAAAATATTAGATGCCATTTAATATCATTGTTATAAATAAATAAAATCACGTATCAGTGTGTATTAATCAAATGACTTGAGGTATGCCAAGGACCAACTACGACTGTGAATAAACTACAAGAACATGAAGGCATACCATATATATAATTTTGAATCAGTTTTGATTGTTTCTTTGCTCATGTGTTGAAATATAGCATCATCTCGTGTGGTTTCTAACAGTATAATAAAATGTTTAGAAAAATATATTTGAACGAAGATTCTTCTTATTTAATAAAAGTAGTGTATTCCTCTCACATTATAGAGAATCCTACTTTCATTATACGTATTTTATGTAGTGCCTATTTTCTTTCGAACATTCCATCGCCCGTATGCTTCATGAGTTCAGCCGGAGACGCATTGAAAGTAGGGAGGACGAGACTTAGAACCTAGTAAGTGACTTCTGAAGGTTCTCATCCAACAATTCCATCTATACATATGTTTGTGAAACCAAATTATGTAATAATTGCCCTAAATGACCCAGTATGGGTAGAGTACCACATACCACATTAGTTTTTTAAACATGAAATTGCTCTTCTTGGTTTGAATTTTATCTAAGAATAACGGCTGACGCCGAAGTTCGAGTGGTTAGCGTTAGACCACAGATTCCATTCAGACCGAGTCGATGGGTTTTTGAAGGAGAAAAATTGTCATGTGAAAGTGGTATTGGCATTAAAAGAACCCCGATGAACAACACAGGTATTCAATCTAATAAAATCTCCTGCATTCTAATATCTCACTTAAGTTTTACTAAGAGAAGTACTGATAGTTCGTTCGTTTCTTTATATATATATTTTTTTTTTTACAATTCGCTTTACGTCGCACCGACACACCCTCTTATGACGCCGGTGGGATAGGTAAGGACTAGGAGTGGGGAGGAAGTGAACGTGGCCTTTATTATGGTACAGCCCCCAGTATTTGCCTATTGGTAAAGTGAGAATCCTAGGAAAATCATCTTCAGGACTGTCGAAAGTGCGGTTCGAACCCACTGTCTCAAAAATGGAAGCTGATAGCTACGTGACTCAAACCGCGCAGCCGCTTGCTCGGTACTGAATCAACTTAACAATCCGTGGTGTGAGTTTTTTGTGATAAGAGACTCGTGTATTTCCCAGATGAGGTCATACCATATTATTATTATTCTAATTTGTAATTGGCATCTTCTTTTATATGAACCGTGGACTTTCACTATTTTACACATTTTTTACAATCATACAGAAACATTTAAGTTTCCAGATCTGTTTTAAACATGCATGTACAGAGCACACGCATATGCCACTGTAAAGAAGGCATAAAATGTTTGAAATGCCAAGTATTCAAGCCTACTGATTTTCTCATCGTGTTAAATGAAATGTCGTATGGATGTTATCTCAGGACGGGTTCGGCACGCCAGGTGCAGGTCTTTCTATTTGACACCTGCGCGTCGTGATGAGGATGAAATGATGATGAAGTCAACACCTACACCCAGCCCCCGTGCCATTGGAATTAAGCAATTAAGGTTATAATCCCCGACCAGGGCGGGAATCGAACCCGGGACCCTCTGAACCGAAGACCAGTACGTTGACCGTTCAGGCAACCAGTCGGACTCCCAACGTAGTGCAAAGCGCATTGCGAAGAAGTAGAATATTAAATGAACGAAAGAGATCATTTTGATAATTTATTTTAGATTTTCTCTTTTATTTATGAAGTTCCCAGCTCCTCAGCTGATTGGTCGGACTAGTGGGTTCCGGGTTTGATTAGCCTACCTGTGTGGGCAGGGATTTTAGCACGGCTCGAGGACTGTGTATGTGCTTTCGACACAATACACACAACACTAACAGGCACCATAGTGATACACAATGAGGAGTATATCACGCTACATGGGGTTAGGCCGCAATACTTGGCAAAACACATATCATGTAATGAGGACCCAGAATCATCGGAATAAGACCAAGAAGAAAAAAGGAAGAATAATTTTTTCGGGATATTTGATCCGGAATCTTTTACTGTTCAAAAATATAGCTAACTTGATGATGTTTAAGCAACACATTTTAATTATTCAAATTGCTGAGTTCAATTATGGCAATTGTGAACGTGTTCGACCATGATATTTCCAAGCAATTTTTCACGTTTTTGCACCAGTATCCTGTAAATTGAAATTAATCTCCCGAAGTGACCGTCAAGGAAAATATATAAACATGAGACATTTAGTAATTGACTGAAACCGTACAAGAGAACAGTTTAGATGTGAAGGGTAAGGTCAGTAATGTAAATTTTTAACCTTGTAAAGAAGGTGATTTTTAACAGAAAGTGTGAATACAACTTCATCATATTAATGTTTACTCTAGTTAATTTAGTACAACGATGGAATATTTGGATGTCTTGCTAGTCTAACTCATCCAGTATGAATGTGAGAGCAGATCAGACTTCATATTTTTGAGATGAAGTAAATTCTAACTGAGGTCAAATTTAATGAAGATGTACGGAAATACTGAACTGAAAATATAAGTAGGAAATTGAATGTTTCATCAAGACCAGCTTAGTGTTCAGAAATGGATTCGTGAAAGTCATGTCTGTACATTGAGTAGTACAAAATGATAATTTGAAGGAAAAAAGACGGGGCTCGCTATTGTATTACGTACCAGGTAAGATGAGGTTCCGAGAGGCGTAGGGATCCAAAAGGAGCAGAAACAATAGCAACAACATAAACTGAAATGGGTATTACTAGGTACTTGACTCAAGAACGCAGCGTTTGTCCCACAAGCAGACTACACGAAGGAGCAATTAATATCTCGAACAAAGAGTTTTTCAAGGTAGACTACGAACTGGCCGATGTTCTCTGAGGAAAATTAAGTATAACATTAGCGAAAAACTGTATTTTGATTAAATTATCTCCAAATAACTATTTTTTGTAAATATATCCGTGCGTGTGGAAACTTGGTGTATTGTTCTCTTGTTTCAACAAACTGGCTTTGCATACACCACCCATCTAGAGATCATTACTTTCTTTAAAGTTATGTAGAAGTAGCAAGTAGCGTGAAATAGTTCGCAGGTGACTGCAATGGAATTTACTAGGACTATGATAAATCTGAGATTCGAACGCCTTTTATTCTAATTCTACAGTACTCACACAATTCTTAGATTATCTCCCTGAAAATTATATATGTGGGGACAGCCAATACACCCCCCCCCCAATGGAGTGCAGTAACTCCAAAGGTATGCAATCCTGCAACAACAAATTGTACATTTTTAAAAGGTGTTGCTCAAAACCAGCAGTCCAGGCCGTGGCCGATGCGTTAAAGAACTTCCAATTTGAAACATGGAAATACTTATCAATACATTGATATTCCTCTCGCTAAATAAACGTAAACATGGCGAAGATCTGAACGGAACAAATTAAACAGTGTTGAGCTAATTACGAATGTGGAAAATTGACATCTTTCAGCGCGTTAAAATAATGAGATATGAATATCATGTAAGATCGTGTTTTACATATATATATTAAATCAACATTTTATGTCTAAGGAGAAAAATTCTCAAAAGGCTTCACAGTGATATTTTACTCGACAACAATGCTCAAATCTGAGAGAAGCTTCAACTACAAATCTACAGTGATGTCATTTCGTTTCATGGTTAACAGGTAAGATATACGTCTTATAGTTTCGTATAGGCGTTATAATTGGAGTCACAGGTAACAATTGTTTGTATGAGTGATAAGGAATAATTCAAATAACGTAACTTAATTTTGTCGTTAAGAACTGAATGAAAATTGCTTTTTGTTAAAACTTTGGTTTTGAGCAGCTGAATGAACTGTATCTGTACTCATAAGCATTTGAAACACACGAACGAATTTACAAATTACGAGTAGTGTCATTTCAGTACTGAACAAAAAATATTTATATTTGCTTGCTGTATTATGCGTCAGGACACCCAAGGAGTGTTTGTAAACATAATATTTGTTACTGTAGATATCCACTCCCACGCAATCTACCATCACGCAAACAGCTGCAGCCAATGTCCCAAATGGGAATAGATGGACGTAGCGTGACACGACATGATGTTTTATAAACGTATTCTTTATGCCCATCATTTGCTCGCAGATATCCTTCAGAGCGCCAATCTGACGATGAGGCAAATTACACATATTCAATTGCGTACAAATTGTTGCAAATTAAGTAGACTGCACCATACAATAATTACTGGATTTTGTAACCGGTATCGACTTCACTGATGTATACAAAAATTTACAATGGTCCCATAATAAATACTATTTAAATGAACAAACCTTACCGACCATGCCGCCATATTCTGTGCAAATGCTTTCGTATCACTAAGGTAGTTTCGTCTATCGGGTTTCACATATGTGGAGCACAGTCATAGCAGCAATCTACACTTATCGCCTTTGAGAACGGAATTCCTAAGATTCCGTATAATCATCATCATCTTTCTTCACGGTTTAGGCCTAAAGGTCTGTTCCATATCCACATTTTCAATCTCTTTTCTGACCTTCACACGTCTCTTCGATCAGGATTTTAAGGGTTCAAAAATTTCTCACTGGATTACATTTTAAGAACTCGTTCACAGTATTTATATAACTGCCACATTTCCTACTTTTACACCTTCGTTAGCTACATGAGCTACTGTTTTATGACCCCTCCCCCTGCTCACCCAGAAATATTTAGCGCACCAGGAGCTGGAAGAGAGATGGTAGCATCGTTTATATAGGACAGGTCTACCAGTATTCTGTTAAACCGATTGCAACGCGGGGGGAGCGGGCTCCGCCCCCCCCCAGAAAAAAAAGTTTACTGTTAGCAGTGACTCCGGCATCAGAATGGGAAAAGCACCCAACTCTCTGGGTTTGAATGAGGACAAATTGGAATGGCACAGCGTCTTTGTACTAGCATCTCTGAAACGCCGTGGCTTGTGCGCTACTCTCGTGCTCACGTATCGAAAGTGGCGCAACGACGGAGAGACAAGGATGCGTCGCCCATCCATGTGCCGACCACGACTCACTGATGTCGAGAAGTCACCAACAGGTACAACAGTGATGATCAGGCCAAAGTTTCCAGCCTATCGACCATCGAACACTGCGGTGGATGGGACTGCAGAGTTAACAACCCCGTCGTACCCCTACGATGACAGCACAAAGTCATCGCTACTGGACTATGGATGATTGAAGAAAAAGCCTCCTGATCCGATTAATCATTATTCCCGGTTCACCACGTCGACTTCCATTGGAGGCTATGGCAGGTGGCTGCACTTTTGGGTGCGAACAGGCTGGTGTGATGATCTGTGTGAAACACTGGGGCGCATTATTCCGGTACAGAATATAAGACATAATTTCATTAAAATATATTCAGACGTCAACCCTAGGTCGTTAACTTTCTCTATTTTATCTGATAAGAATATGTAACATTCCCCCAATTGTCTACATACTACTGCATTTAACCTTGTCGTCGACTTCTGCATCACCGCGATACTACCAAACTCTAATAATAATAATAACAATAATAATAATTGTACCGGGCGGTACACCTCTACACCGTTTATTTAAAAGTTGCGCCAGTTGAAACTCCTCTTCTGGAGGAAGGTTGAACTTTATCTACTCTATTAATTCTCTACTTTCTCAGAAGATGTCACCACGTGGAAAATTTTGAGTTTTTGAACTGTGTCACTTTTGATGTGTTTTTGTTTCGCTTGAAGTAAGAAGTGTGAACTTTCTCTTCTAGAGGACACTACTGAAGATCAACAATAGCGCACCCTAGTGCGGAGTCAAAGAACTATTTTGTTGGAGAAATTTTTATTTCAAAAGTTGTTTCTTGTTAAATTTCTTTCTGTTATTGTTTAAGTTGGCTGTATACCCCTCTTTTTCCCCTTGTTTTAGATTTATCCAATCCCGAATTTCTTTTAGTAATTTCTGACCAATCTGGTGTATCTTCCCCCAACTTGTATCTGTTGCGGGGTCCTATCCAATAAAAACATTGTGGGCGGGTGTTTTCATTCCCCTAACGCCTAGAAACTTCCGCGAGAGTATATAAACTGCTGATTTTAGGGTCTCCGGGCCACTTCTGTTCCATCTTTCAGTGTATTAAGTACATAGCAGGAGGCGGGAAGCGCCTCTTTCCTCGGCGGCGGTCAACAATAAGGTAATGGCCGATTAATAAATTCTTTCTTTTCTTGCTCAGCAGTTTAACTTTCGGGGCGGGTTCTAAGCGTTCAACCATGTAACCTTTTCCTAAAATGTAAAAACAACTGGTATCTATTCTATTTTAAAACGACATATCGGGATAGAGAGTGCTTAACCCTCTCGAGCTCCCACTCACATCGTCTTGAGGTGAACTTATTCTCTCAACCAATTCTTCCGTAATGTAATGTAAATTGCTATTAAGTCACCTCTGTAGTATGGGATTAGCCCTTGTAATAACGGCCTAGTGCCAAAGTAGGTTTTAAAATCAAAGTGTATTAGGAGTGCAAGTTCGCCTCCTCTCAAATTGTTTTAGAGGTCATTCAATTAACCTGCTTTTCATTTAATAGACCTCAGTAGATTGGGTATTTTACCCCTGTGTTTATGTCCGTTGAGGACAACTTGAAGGTGGAGTTTGGTGTGGCCTAGGAGAGGCTTAAATTAAAGAGCGTGTGGCTCTTTTGGAAACGGAGTGTTGTATGCCTCGAGGAGGCTTTACTGTGTAATTTGGAGCAAGTGCTCCAGGGTTTGATTGGGGTCTTCTGCCCCTTTGTTAAAATTTGTATATCGGAAAGTTGGGCTAGTTGCTCAAAAATTGTGAACTCAGGGCTCGAAGCCCAAACTCTGTAATCCCTGTAATTGTACATTTCCAATTGTGTTTCGGCTACTAAGTACCTGTTCTTTGTTATTACTTAATATTGAAAAGGAAATATAACCTTGTTAACTTTTACATTAACTTTGATTCCGTAGTTTGAGACCCATTCACGCCCGCACCTTCTTACACCTCTACCTACCACCAAAACACGGTAACAGTAATAATAATAATAATAATAATAATAATGACTTTACGTCTCACTAACTACTTTTGCGGTTTTCGGAGGCGCTGAGGTGCCGGAATTTTGTCCCGCAGGAATTCTTGTACGTGGCAGTAAATGTACCGACTCGAGGCTGACGTATTTGAGCACATGTAAATACCATCGAACTGAGCCAGGATCGAACCTGCCAAGTTGGGGCCAGAAGACATGCGTCCTAACCGCCTGAGCCACTCAGCGCAGCATTACCACTAACACCTCGCACCCCTGCCTGTCATATTACTGAACACCGCATGGCTCTGTCTCTTCGCTCCTCGCATCATCGTCACATCATGAATACGTCACTTTCTGGCGAATTTCTCAAATATTTTCGTATGTCTCCACCACCTTCCACATGCCCTATACATTCTGAGACTTTCCGTCCCTTTCTCAGTCATAACAGTGGTATGTGTGGAGGGCTCAACGTCTCGCCGTGCTGCGTGCTGCTCACGCCTTCACACGCTTCCCGAGCTTTGCTTATTGATTATTATAATTATATTATTATTGCTCACTTTGTTACTATTCTAAAATAAGATACTAAATAATATATCTGAATTATGCCTATTTGAATTTTATTTTACGTCACAAACAATTAGCTGAGCTAACATCCAGTACTACTACCTCATCCACAAATAACATAGAACAAACGCAGCAATTATACTCTGCTATATAACGTACGGCTGTACAAGTACGTGAAAGGAAGTATTGAAGTCAAACCAAAAACCAAGCCCCATGGCGCAACAGCTCCGAAGGGCCATGGTCTACCAAACAAGCGCTGCTCAGCTCGAAGGCCCACCGAGCTCGATAGCTGCAGTCGCTTAAGTGCGGCCAGTATCCAGTATTCGGGACATAGTGGGTTCGAACCCCACTGTCGGCAGCCCTGAATATGGTTTACCGTGCTTTCCCATTTTCACACCAGGCAAATGCTGGGGCTGTACCTCAATTAAGGCCACGGCCGCTTCCTTCCCACTCCCTGCTCTTCCCTGCCCCATCGTCGCCATAAGACCTATCTGTGTCGGTGCGACGTAAAGCAACTAGCTCGAAGGTCTGCAGATGACGAGGTGTTGTGTGGTCGGCAGGACGAATCCTCTCGGCCGTTATTCTTGGCTTTCTAGTCGTGGCCTGCCATGTCAACGTCAGATAGGTCCTCAATTGTAGTCACGTATGCTGTGTGGACCTCGAAACAGGCCTCAGATCTAGGCAAAAATTACTTAACTGGCCAGGAATCGAACACTGGGCCTCCCGGTAAGAGGCAGACTCACTAACCCTACACCGCGGGGCCGGCTGAAGTATTCAAGCAGAAACGGAAATTTGTCAATATGGGGGTAAACTGCACCTAGATCCCAAGAGTCATATATCTCGGCCTGAGTGCACAACATATATACTTCTAGCAACACGGAGAATTGGAGAAGAATCGAAACACAAATATCCCCAGGATGTTTACTCAGGGGTAATGTGAGAGCGATCCAGCACCCTAGAGAGAAAGCCAGTTCGCTGCGCATCTAGATAACAGAGGAGGAGGCGGTAAGAAATCACTATCCGAGTGTGTTTTTCAAACAGCAGCCATACCAGATTGATAACCACATGTTCTGACTTTAATTTCTCTAGAGTGAATTCTGTTCTGTTCCTTAACCACATAGAGACGTTTAAATGGGATGAAGGGG